>NC_071342.1:6700000-6917500 GCF_027744825.2 Synchiropus splendidus
TGCCACATGCAGATGGTTCCTACTTCGCAAGAACAATTACTGAGTATTTAAAATGGTCTCGATCGAATCTGATGACAGAGTTGAAGGACTACAAGTGTCAGAATGGCTGCCTCAGATGCCGCGCTCTAAAATGGAAGCGAGATTGGAGGATCCGAGGACAGCGCTCGGCTCACATAACACTTCCACACGTGGCGCCAGCACTCCGACGCATAACCTGCTTCTGCTTTGCATCTGTTGCTCAGCACTTCATATGGCACAGCAGTCTTCAGCAGTCCAGCAGTCATCAGCGCCCCCGGAGCCCCACTCCCGGCTCCCGCTCCGAATTAACACGCAGGCCGTCCCCGCGCCGCCCTGGGATGTTCGGTGGAGCACAATCGAATTGAGCGCTGACAATCATTAATGGACGATTCGCCGCGGCCACCAGCCGTAATGTGGCACTCAATGAAAGGAAACACGCTCATCAATTTCACATTGCGGCTAACACAATATTGCTGTGGGTTATCGTCGTGGGACATTTTTCATGCAAGGTGCGACTCAGCGAGGGAGTGTCTTCCCTGACTGAGTGTCTACGTGCAACTGTGTCGATTTCCCGGGGAGGAGATAATTAATTTGTGGCACTGCGGGATGGCTGAGGATCTCGCCCATTAGAGGCTCCGCAGGCTACTGCTCCTTTCTATTGTCCTCCTGTGCTGCTCCATTGTGCCCCATGAACGACGGAGCTAAATATTATTGCTACATAAAGCCACAAAAACAGCATGAAGTTATCGCTCACCTTAGCTGTGTTTTTGCTTGTGTTTACCACTTATCACGCAACTGTGGCTGCATCTACAAACTGTGGATCCAAAGTCTTTGATTTAAAGGGGCCACAAATACGGACGACAGCTTATCTACTATCAAAGCACTAGCACAACTAAAAGAGTGGCAAAGACTTGGGTACACACCCAGCGATTGTGTGTCTCAAGATATGCAACAGTTGAAGTCAAGTCTACCAACAAGGGATGCAGCCATCATTCCATAAAGAAACACTCTTTTCCACCAATGCAGAAAAGTGGCCTGTGATGTGATCAAATTTCTGTGACGATTTTAGACGCAAGACCCTCATGCAGCAGGAAGGAGGCGAAAAAAGCAAAAGAAGTTCCACCAAATTCAATAATAAAACAAATAGAGACAGAGTCCAATAAATAAGACAAAACAATCCAGGAACATAAACAAGCATCCATAAGCGCAAAAGGAAGGGAAGAACCAGTGTCCAGGGCACGGAAATAAGTCCACAGGATTGTGGGGAGAGGAACAATGGAGGGCAGGCACCGACACACAGGGCGAGCGAAAGCAACAAACTGACACCGGTTGTCTTCTGGACGGTGTTCAAGTGGAGTGGTTGTTGAGTAGACGATCGGGCTCAGGTGTGTGTGTGTGTTTGTGAAGCCTGTTTGGACGACCCCCAACACTGGAAGAGAGGAGGAGAGCAAAGCAGGAGCAGGAAGTTGTCCAAAACAATAAGACCAGACGGAGGGGGTTCATGACAATTTTCACATTATTCAAATACAAAAATGTGCCGTGGAGGTGAAATGAACTCTTGGAAATTCTGGCAACCCTCTCCACCATTCTTGGAAGTGTCATTCTAGAAATCTGGCAACACAATGCTTCAGCTGTGACTCCCCGGCTGGCTACCTGGTGACCAAACAGGACAATTACGCAATAAGTAAAAAAACTCCACCACAATATTCATATTCAGTAATTGGTATCATTTGGTGCACGCATTAACAAAAAAAATCTGCTTTGGCCACAAATTAATTTTGGTGCATCTGGACAACATACAAACCTAAATTCAGGACCTTGGACAGCAATTTAATTGAGCGGTTTGCTCTCCAGACAACAGGGAACCTCTGTTAGTGCAGGAGTTCCTGGTCTACTGATCACACTGATGCACGAGACACGTGGCAGCTAGGATGATAACAACAACAACAAACATGGAGGAATCCCTGAACAAAAGCAAACAAAAGCATCTGTTTGCTTTTGTTCAGTGATGTTTTTCACTACACAATGGCCAGGGTTTCCACTACTTTGAATGTACTTGAAATTCTTATAACATTGAAATTCTTACACAAATATTTTCAAGACATTAAATGATGCAAAATTAACAGTAGTTTGTTGTTTAAATGTATATGTATGCATATATATATAATATAATCTGCAGGTTATATATATATATATATATATATATATATATATATATATATATATATATATATATATATATATATATATATATATATATATATATATATATATATATATATATATATATATATACAATTTTTCCAGTATTTTGAAACGCACATAGACTTCCACTGTTATTGATGGATGAAAAGGTTATTATGCATTATTATATCATATTATTGTTATATTTTCAGGATTTTTGCACACATCTGGCTGAGAATATTATTATTTATGACATAATTTTGTGCATATTGACATCAATACAAAGCAGCTATAAGCATTATGCTGAGTTCAGAATTATTAAGTAAATTAGCAACTTGCAACTAAGCTAACAATGCCAATATATCAACACTCCATGTAAATATTCTCTCAAAAATAATGATTTCACCTTAGAAAAGTTTTCCTTCCCAAACAGAAAACAGAATTGAAAAAACCATTGACAATGATTTTTTCCTCCCCTCCTCACCTTTGGCCAACTCAGGTCGTCTCCCAAAGAAAAAGAACGTGGATACAAGCAACTAAATTTGTTTTGTTTTCGCAGCGAGCCAGTGCATGACGTAATGATGTAAAAGACAAAAAAATGCTATTTCAATGTCTTGTACTAGGAGGAAGCAGCCTGGTTAGTTAAGGTGATCGGGCTTTACCCTGGATGTTAGCTTCAGATGGAGTTTGCGTTGAGCTGAAGTGAGTTCTGTCACCTTCACCTGCAGATTACCGATCAGACGCCTCCAAAAAGGATGGCAAAGAACAGACATCATGAGTTGAATGTTTCTGCTTTATTCTGCAACCATGTTTATGCCTGCAAGATCAAATGAAAAACACACTCACTGAATAATCACAGCACTTTCAAATAAATTGGTTTGCTACACTGAAGGTCACATTTTAACTTGTTTTGTACATTTTTAAAAATGGGACTAAAAAACATGCAAACGTTTGTATTCACATATTGATTATTTGGGATGTTTAAAAAAAAAAAAGCTGTGGATGCTCTGTCGATTTGAAGGGTACGGGGTGAAAATCAAGCCTCTGGTCGCGTTATTACCGGCATGTGATACTGACAACGCTGGAAAAGTTTGATGAAGAGGAACATCAGTGGTGAACCCAATGAAACTGACCACAGCTCAGTGCGTGGGCTGAGCCTCGTTTGACAGGAGACGCATCTATCCTTGTCCCTCGCAGCGAAGAAGACGAACAATTCCACAGTCCTCTGGGTCCTCAGGGGTGCAAACCAAACTGCATTGTTCTTGACAGACCATTCTCTTATATCGTCCTCATAATCACAGATAAACAGCCCAAAACAAAAGCAATATTTTAACATAACCTCCAAACAAACATATTTCCCATGAGAGCCGGCGCAGAATCTCTTGTTGTTTTTGGCAACAAGGAACAAAAACAGAGTCGAAACTAGTCTGGATTACAACAACTATTTGCAGCACAGCCTTCAAAAATGTACACTTTGGTCGTGGTGGACAAGTATTTATACTTCAAAGCAACAAAACTAGTCATAGATAAACAATATTGGGCTTTATACAGTGGAAAGAACACAGTTATTGACACCTAAAAAAATGATGCTGTGATATTATTCAATACGCATGATTGACATAAGGAGAGAGAAAGGTTTAGAAGGGCCATAAAATGGAATCATTTTTAACCGATACAACTGCTATTTCATTTTGGAATGACTAAGTAAATCACATTGATAAAAAGAAATACATGAAAATTGAAATGCAGCAGTCTCAGAAAAGTCGGAATGTGAGGTTGAAGTGATGAAGGTCAGCATACCCAAGGGTGAAAATATGGTTCTTGAAATTATACTTTGAGTATGGATGTGTATCGGAAGTCTCAAACAGGTCCTCTGAGGTCCGCAGTGGGTGCAGGGCTTTGTTCCAACCAATCGAGTGGACACCCATCAGGTGTCAGAAGACTGTAACCAGCGGATTGTTAGGCTGGTGCTCCCTGTTTCCACTAACCAATGTGTGCTTGCTTGGTTGGAACAAAAACCTGGACCCACTGCGGCCCTTTGTGGATCAGTTTGAGATAGTGATGGGCTGATGAGGTTTCATGAAACGGTCTTGTCATTTTCAGAGCTCAGTAGGTGGCGCTATTGCTTCAAAAATGTATTGAAGTGTCAGTGAAATAGTTTCTCAAATCCAAATCAATGAAGAGCAGAGAGTGTCATCTAGTGTGAAAGTGAGGACACGTTTCACGAAGCCTCATAAGCCCATTGCTAGTTTGAGACCCCTGGTGTAGATGCTTCATGACAGGGAGTTCAGCAATGTGGGGGGCTGGTGAGTCATCATCAGTTTGGTGTGCTCGAGAACAGGTCGATCAGTGCGCACCATCACAGCTACTGTGGGTGACACCGAGAAGAAGACCACTGACTGAAGAAGTAAAGATGAGATATGATTGCTGTTGGTTGGCATATGAATATTTTGGTATTATATGAACCAAGTTTGACCTCACATTTATTTAATTGAAGCTTTAGGGCAACCATATTTGAATGTTGCATTATTTATTTATTTATTGTCAAATGTAGCGTTTTGGAAGACAGCAGACATTCATGACCTTGTTACAGCAACAGTTGAGCTGAGAGTGAATATGATGAAAATTTATATGTTAAACATATCTCCCTTGTGTTAACAGTAGGACCTCTGAACTTTTGAATCTTTAAAAAGTTGGATATCTAATTGTTGAAAACAGAGTCGACTTGAAAAATCAACACTAACAAACTGTTTCTGTAAAGTGAAGTGACGCTGCCAAGTTGCCAAGACAATGTTCCAGCTGACCACTTCAATTCTAGTCAATGAGCGTGTTACCACTAAGAGCACTGCTGTTGATGGTACATCACGACGCGTCCCAACTTTACTTCTATTTTTGCATTCAGAATGCTAAGAGACTGAGTTTACGAGTAAACCTGTATATACTGTATGTAGCATCCCACATGATGCCAGAGCCGGCGGCATCCAGCTGAAATCAGATGAAAGGCAATCTCACTTGATACTTGGTGCCACAGATAACAAGGAGCGTGAACAAATAAAGCCAGCATGTGAGACATGGGTGAGACTGTGCAAATAATCTTTTGCTGGTGTTGCAAGTTTCATGTTCAGTGGCCTAGCAGTGCCGACAGGTTAGCACTCCTGTGTCATGTGGGTCCCAGTCGTCCCAGGGTGACGCAGAAGTCAGCTTTCCATGTTGCATGTTGAGGCATGAGGCTTTCTTTTGAATCAACCTGATGCCGTCGGCACTGAACTGACTTGTTACAACAAAAAAATAAATGTTTAGGGTAAGACACAGGGTGGTCTTCCAGCCTAGTTTCCGTATACGTAGCGCCGAATATGCTCAACTCATGCTGCCACATTTCCGGCCTCACTAGGTTTAAGTGGAAACCAGGGTGAAAATCTGATGCCAACTTTTGAAGATCTGTGGAGAAAAACATGAATGTGCAAGAAAAGGTTTCCAGACTCCAATTTTAGCTCAGACGATGTTCCTTTGCATTTTATGGCCCCTTTAAAACTTTCCAATATGAGTTTAGTTGCATGACACATTTGAGTTCTCCAAACAAGAGCGATTGCATCTACTCTTATTTCTGTTATGACATTTTGAGCGACAAGACTCCAGGCTTGATGTAGCGCGCAGATCTGCGACAAGGAACCGTCCCTCATCTCCTGGATATTGCCGGCTTTCATTTGATGTGTTTCTCATGATAAGATTTAGTGATTCCACCAAGCTTAATGAGTTCTCAGGCTGTCTAACGCCAATATGCTATTTTCCAATAAATAAAGTTCACAGACACAAGCCTGAACAGCAGAAACAGGGAGACTCTGTTTGAGAGAGCGCTTTTTTTCTTTTTTTTTTTTTTTTTTAACAATAATTCTGTGTGATAGTCCCACACGTGAAGCGCTGAGACGAGGAGTCTTCCATCATGGATACATTATTTACATAAAAAGATCAATGTCCTTGCAAAAATACAAGTATTCCAGTCAAAAAGAGTGTTTTTTTTTCTTCTCAGGTTGCACGTATAAATCTGTACAATCTCCTCAGAGGAATTAGGCAGCACAGTGTGAGCTGGTCCATCCATGCATGGGTAGCAAAACACTCGAGACCATTCATTGTGACCGCGCCTCCACAGCTTGCTGGAAGTAACTGCCAAAGAAGATGTATTGCTTTCGAGTCGGTCAGAGACTCTCAACATTAAAACACATGGGGCGCTTCATCCGGGAGCGTGACGTCTGTGTGCGACGGCAGGTAGCCTGGCGAGGGAGAAGAAAGCAAAGAAGAAGACAGAAGAAGAATTTTATGTACCTATTTACATCTCTGCGCATCCTTCCCCGCAAACACATTCATCTCCATAGGGTCAGTTGTGCTGCCGGAGCAGCAGGTAAATCAACGCAGATATTTCGTAATGAAAATGCTTTCAACGCACCACTATTTTACTGATGAGCTAATTGTTTTATCGGCTGCTATAATTCACTGAGGCATTTTCATCGCTCCAGCTCGCACTCAATCGGGCTCCACTAAAGTGTGAATATGGCGACCGATGAGAAACACTCAGGGAAAAAGACATAAATACAGAGTGAATGAAATCCCATGTACTTGTGTGGCTCTTGATAATGAAGAGACTGGAAGAGAATGACTCAACAGTAGGACAAAGTCGAGACCAAGCTGAATATAGACCAACGCTCACCCCCCGTTTTCTTAAAGTAGCACCATATGTTTTCTGTTTTGTTAGAAAAAGTTGGATTATTATTTATCCAGGAGGTGGTGCACGTGCGGCGTGAGGCACATGAGTGATGCATGCGCAGCTCAGTAAACAACTGAGCCGAGCGAAACTGACTGGTGTTGATCTTGTGTGCTTCACAGGTAAGCAGTAAAAGCGAGGCTTTTGCTTAAGGTAAGAGTTTTGCAATGAGAGTCGTCAGTTTTCTGAAGCGAATATAGCAACGGTCAATACCAGGTGGGTAGTGAGTGAGTGTGAAGGTATAAATTGTTATATTAGGTGTTTGAATCCTTTTATTTAGCACTAATATTGTTTTGATGCGCATATTTAACTGTGTTGTTGCTTATTTTTGTTGCTTCAAATGTACTTAGAAAGTGTTGATACCCTAGATCTGAGGCCAGTAACAAAAACAGTTCCAAATTTATTGTGGAAAAAAAGAAAAAAAAATGTGTGAGTCTGTATAACTAATAGACTTATGTGCTTCTGGTCTTGCTCACGACTCTGTCTGGGTCCCTCAGAGTGTTGGTCTCTGTAAGCTCTGCTGTCGGGTTAGGTGGTCTCGTCTACAGCACCATAAATCACTCACAAGGAGGGTGTACTCATAACTTTTCTGAACTTTGGAAAGTCTATGTATTTTAGGGATTTGAAAATGGGATTCCTTCAGAGAAGTTGTTTATCCTCCTGAAGGAGTTTTAGGGAGATGGGCTCTTTTTTTTTTTTTTTTTTTTAATCTCGGTCCAATTTCTTTTTTGGCTAAGATAAGTCTGCATGCAGCACTCAAACTTCTACTCGGTGGATGTTCGCTTTTGCTAGAGTTGGACTTTCTTTCTATGTTTTTATTGATCTTTCTGTGACTTTTCTCAGCAGGAAATCCTGAGAAGCATGGTTGTCTGTAGTATGAACTAGTCCGCCCTTATTGCCCCGCTTTACAGGCTTCAGTTCAGAGTCAGTTATGTCTAGTGCTTTCAGTGACTAACCAGCACCCTAAAAAGCCTCACATCAAGTCAGCCATTAACACACACACACACACACACACACACACACACACACACACACACACACACACACACACACACACACACACACACACACACACACACACACACATTAATGGCAGCAGGCCACAGTGCCACATGCCAACTGAGCCATCAGGAGCCTTCGGGGGTTAAGTGTCTTGCTCAGGGACACATCGACACCAACACATCAGGAGGTGAAATCGAAGTCACAGGGCGACCACTTTACCACGAGCTCATGCCACCGTAATAATCAGCACAGCCAGCTAATGCGTCTACTTTCTGACAGTGGTATGAAAGTGGCTGCGGTGAGCGTCTTTAAAAGGGTGCCACCACCTTTGTCTGACATTAGATGGGACGCTTGCTCTGGCACCGTGGTCAGCTGCTAAGTTTGAACACTTAGGTGGTTGGACACTTAGAGTCCGACTCAGTCAGGAGCAGTTTCTCCTAAGTAGGGAGTATATCGAACACAGTGGCTGTTGAACATTTATAAATGGTATTTTACGACATAAAATCAAAGTAATCTGAATGGAGATTTGAAACACTTGGGTCAGTGTTTGATGCCAGAAGTCTCCCTTGGAGTGACAACATTTATTCTCTTCACATTGTTTCATCAAAACTTCGGATCAGATATATCATAGTTGGCATTCACTGCTGACATTTCGGAGTCCGCTTATTTCTTTATCTTCAAGCTAAATTATGCTCACGTATGGATCCTTCTGTCTGTGCTCTACATTAATTTTGTCCATATTTCTGCACATTTCCACAAAGCTTGCAGATGCGGACCAAACAGAGCAGTACCACTGGAAACCATGGGGGGCAGTGTTGCTGTTAACTGTTGCATGTTTTACCAACTGACGTTTACTAGTAAGCGTATGCGTACATTGTTATATCACGCATTGACAAGAAGAAGAATTGACTAGAATAGTTTTTTACTTAAAATAGTCTAGATTTAGAAATTGTATGTTTTTTTTTTATCTGATATTCATTTTTTTTGTAAATCCAACAACATAAACAAAGTCAAGCACCGCACCATGGTAGACATAAACCTCGTTCAAGGGCTCACTCCTGATAAATCTATGTGAAACAAATGTAAGGAGAAATGTTTCTTATACAATGTTGGAGCAATAAGCAATACATTGCGCAGGTCAAATATATTGGAGGAGTTTGAAATGTTCATGTTTAGTCAATACTGCAGGATTAAAAAAATATTATATCAGATACAAACATACAATTTCAAAATGTAGATTATGACAACGTGATGATGTCATTACACTCAAAACATGCACGCGTACACAGTGAATACTGCGTACTTACGCATGCATGTAAAAACGTATAATTTCCAGATTTTAACGTTAAATATAGACTATTTTAACAATTATTTTTAAAAGATCACAACTCAACGTGATATAGCCAGTAAATACAATTTGTAGAACTTCAGGCAGTGACAGCCTCACCGACCACCACCTCTTACAATGCTGCCTCCATTTTTATCTGTCATGCAACATGTTGGTTTTGGAACTTTTAAACTTTTGACTTTGGGCTCCGCCACCCGGTGTCTATATTGGAGAGCAGCAAACCAACACACAGCATGGAAGCATGTGATCAAAGACGGTAACATTGTTTGAAACGGACCAGGACAATTTTGTACGTAAAGGGAGCATAAATGGGCCTTCAAGTGACCAAGTGTACCGATAGCAGCATTTTGCTAAGTTAAGAAGTAAACTATCACAGGGGGGTGGGAGTCATTGTTTTACATCGACAACACAAGTCAAATCCTGTGAAAAAAGAAAGCCGGGAGCGGTGAGAAAACCACAAACTCAGCGGTACCTCTACTTTTTATATCAAGCTGCACATCCACACGATCCAGCGAGGTCAGCTTGTCCCCCTCAGGGTTTGGGCCTTCTATGGAGGTCACTGTTGGGATGACCTCTTGTTCTTTGTCAGGCTGCTCCACCGTATACGTGTTCATGCCCGGGATCTTCCTGCAGAAAGATATTTCTTTTCATTCTCGCCCGGAAAAAGAAAGCCTTGCCGTCAAGCCTTACCCACTAATGCCTTCACTAAACATAATGTGTTGCCAGATATTTTTAACAGCTGCGGACAGCAGAGGATTGCTTGAAAGCTGGGATCTGGGGCACTTTGCATTCCACAGGGTATTGCACTCCCACTTTCATATTGTTCACCTCACTTTTCAATCAATTTTTCATCCCCTTAGATGCATTCCCAATTCTGCTTAAAATGTCCTCCTGCATCTTGCATTTCTAATTCCAGACCACCCCCTCCCCCGCTGCCGAGGCATCCCGAGCAGGCTTCTCAAACACGACTCAAATAATGAATATTGCCACCTGGAAAGTTCAAGTGAAGTCATGTTTAACTTTTAATGAGAAGAATTTCACAAAATACCAAGCGTCTGGATTGTTTTCCAGTGATTGGCGTGGGGATTACCTGCAGCCCAGGATGCTATTTACTGTACGTCCCTCACTGTATAATGTATGTTGTCTGTGGACTTATCTCCTCAACCTTTCCTGCCTTCCTGCGGAGGACGCCTCACCTTGAATGTCTGTGTTTAGCATTTCCTAAAGGTCAGCGTTCACATTGTCAGATAGATGAATATTGATAACTGCAGTACTCTGACACCCATTCGGCTCTCACGGAGAATTGATCAGCCTGTCATTCCCTCTAATACTCTGCAGATTGAGACAGAGGGGAATTGTCTTATTCCTCCGGCTATTATTGTGACGCCGACCGCCATAACTCAGCCTGAACGCCTCTAAAAAGATCACAAGAGAGCTGCTTCCTATAGCAGATAATGAATACAGAAACAAAACAACCAGCGGATCTGGTTCACATTTATTCTAATGTATTCACCCATTCATCTTCTTCTGCTTATCTAGCCGAGGCACAGGGCGTTTAGCTAAGATGAGTCGAGGATGACCACACCAGGAGAGCACCACCAAACTGTTGATGTACCAACAATGTCCTTGAGCCAGCGTTTCAAGCACGTTTTATTTTTGCTTTGCAGTACGATACATTGCTCTGCAGTGAGCTTGAGAAAATGTGTCTGACCGCAGTTTGATTTGTTTACAAATAGCCACATTACAATAGATTCTAAGGAAGGCCCCAAGCTTTGGTGTCAAAATCTATCTATTAGAAATTAAATTTTATTAACAAAATATTGAAAATATATTCAAATTATATATATATATATATATATATATATATATATATATATATATATATATATATATATATATACATATATGAATAGTTAATTGAAGAATTTGTGATAACTTAATCTCAAATAATTACAGCGCGGTTAAGGTGATGGACTGCTAATACATTGTGCTCTGCACGCATGGGTTCGAGTCCCATCCTCATCGTAGCGTGCTTTTTAAACTCTTGGAGCAGGTGGAAAGTAAAGTTGATCATGCTCGACAGGGTAACGTACCGCTGCAGTTTGCTTTGCGCGTCAACTTCAATGTGTGTTGAATACACCAAGCCGGGCTCTCTACACTGTTCGTCTTTAGCCGTGAGTATGCTGTTCACTGCCACACTCGTTTACATGCTTTGTAAAAACGTTGGATTGCAAGTTTTTTTGTAATTTTTTTCAAAAGTTTACAAAAATGTACAAAAACAGACGATGTGGCCGAGTGGTTAAGGCGATGGACTGCTAATCCATTGTGCTCTGCACGCATAGGTTCGAATCCCATCCTCATCGTAGCGTGGCTTTAAATTTAAGGACCGGGCGAAAAGTGAAGTTGATCATGCTCGAAAGGGTAACGTTCTGCCGCAATGGGCGAGTGCGTCAACTTCAATGTTTGTTGAACACACACTTTCTGAAAACATTGGTTTGCAAGTTTGTTTTTTTTTAAAGTGGACGAAAATGTACAAAAACAGACGATGTGGCCGAGTGGTTAAGGCGATGGACTGCTAATCCATTGTGCTCTGCACGCGTGGGTTTGAATCCCATCCTTGTCGTAACGTGGTTTTAAATTCAAGGAGCGGGCGAAAAGTAAAGTTGATCTTGCTTGAAAGGGTAACGTTCCACTGCAGTTTGCTAGTGGGTCAACTTC
The DNA here is from genome assembly GCF_027744825.2 of Synchiropus splendidus. Classification (NCBI taxonomy): domain Eukaryota; kingdom Metazoa; phylum Chordata; class Actinopteri; order Syngnathiformes; family Callionymidae; genus Synchiropus; species Synchiropus splendidus. The sequence continues at coordinate 6,712,027 of NC_071342.1, forward strand.
AATGTGTGTTGAATACACCGAGTCAGGCTCCGTACACTGTTTAGCTGTGAGTATTATAATTTAAATAAATAAAATAGGAAGTACAAAGTAGAGCATTTAAAATTGATCAAATATGTGATTATGATTATTTATTTATTTTGGAATTTTTATGATGTTTAACTCACTATCAGTTGGCGATTTCACTCACTGCCCACCTCTACCAAAACGTCCTGAACAATTTACCTGAAAAGGCCAAGTCCTCCTCAACTGATGGCGAGGAAGCATATGGATTTTCATGGGCAAATGAGCTTCATGTGGCCAAAATATTGAGTCGTCACATCAAACCAATGAAATCACAGCCGTTTTATTCACCAAAAAACATAAACCACGTAGCAGCAGGAACTTCGGGACATACAGGCGAAAACAGCATTTAGATTAGATTTGACTGGGGGAAATTTCAACAGTGTACAGTAAATAAAAATGTGACTAGTTAAATTTTATTGGCGTCATGGTTCGAGTTCAGAACATTGCTGAGTTTATTTGATGACCAGATCAGAAGTGAACCTCATGTGTGTATAAGATGGCTGCGTGGAAATCACTGACCTTTCTACAGCAAAGACAGCGCCGTTGCAACTACAACTTTTAAACCCTTGTGGCCTATGTATGAACAACTTGCAGCTGATACTCTTTAGTCCAGAATGTATTGTATATCAGGACTATGATAAGGATGTCATTTTAAGTTATCAGTAAAACTGAGGGAACAAATTATCAAACCATAAGCAGCATTCATTCACTTTCGCCCATTGATTCCCTTCATCTGCTCACACAGCACAAACAACTCCAGTGCAGGATGCTTCATTTGGATGTGTTACCTTTTGAATTTGAATATGACAAAGATGACCAGTCCCATCACGATGACCGCCACCAGCATGATGATGGCTGTGAGGCTGTAGCTGCTTTCACTGCTGTCCACCAGGGGCGCTTTAGGGAGCAGAAAAGGCACATTAAACTAAGGATTTAGGTAGGTTATTCACATAAACAACCATGGAAGAAAGCTTTGCTCTTTCTTACGACCAGATCTCATAAAGCAGAAATCCCACTCCAGTCCATATCGCAGGTATGACTGTATATCGTCTTCACGACCCACACAGTCAATGCCACACAACTCTTGTCTCTTAGACGCCAAGTTGATTTAACCATCAAGTCAATATGAAGAGAATAATCCAGCTTGGTTTTGACATTAAGCCCCATTAGCTCATGTTGTTCGCTTCTATTTACCTCTATCTTTTGTACTGAAGTCTTCAAATGATAACCACCTGCTATTTAACGCTCAAGATAAGGGGACCTTTGCAAGCAGAACTGCTGCTTTTGTCTGATGTAAGTCTTTCTGAGCTCCCAATACCTGTCAAAATTGGTTTAAGGAAGAAGAAAGGGATCTGACAAAAGCTACGTGGGAGGCAAACGCTTATGTTGCGCTGATGGCTGGAGGTCTGATAAGAAGGTGTGAGAACACGCAGCGCATCGGAGTGTACGAGAGGCTGTAGAGGCAGATGGGTGCCCACGCTGACCTCTGTCCACCAGCGAAGGCCACAACAATGGCTTTGTGAACAAAATTACACAGTGACAAAGGCCAGTGGGTGAGTTGGATGAATCAAGTTTTGTGGCAGTTGATGGTGGCTCCAAAAGTGGACTTGCATCATGAGCAGGCCCCATGGAATTTGGCTGAAAACAGGGGTCACATTACACATAGCTTTATAAAACACTGGAGGCTACGTTAAATAGTTATCTCAAGTCAAAGATGGCAGAGCAAACAGTGACACCTAGTGGGCTCTGTTTCATGAAGCTTCATTCAGCCACTTATTAAGCCAGAGGCCAGAGGTCATTTATATATTTCCAGATGGACTGAGTGGCATCGCATGGAGTCTTTGTCTTGTCAGTGGAGGGCACACTTGTGCAGAAGGGAATCTCTACAACGGGTTTAGTCACCGTTTTTACAGGGAAAAACAAGAATTGTGCTAATATTACTTTAAAAAAGCATGCTCTTGTTCACAAAGTGTCAAAAGTTGGATGAAAGAAAAAAAAGGAAAAAAATGATAAAGATTTGAAAAAGCGAAGAGCTTCAAAATATGGAGCCAATGCGAGTCACGTGAAATTAGACGATGCTTGGGTTTAGGGTTAAGCCATGTGGTGCCGCTCCATTCGCTCTGGCCATTACATTTTCAATTTCTATGTTACTTGATATTAGGGGCATAAGAAAACATTGATACACTCTAATATCGTGGTACTTGAGTGTGCGATCTTGGATTGATATTTTCGGTGAAATGTCGCAATACTCAGTGTGTGATAATACCTTGGTTTTTAGAAGTCGGGTTTAGCTATATTAAATACATAGATACTTGGATATGCTGCTGCATTTGCGACATGTTTAGTACTAACATTTTCTTTTCGTACACTGGAGTTATTTTGTTGATTCAAGGAGCAATTCATTCCTCTGTTTAGAGGCCGAAATTTAACTAACACTGACGGCATATCAATAAAGTGCCTACGCATCATATTGTACTGCATATTACAGGTTTCCTTTTGAAACTTGATGGCTCTTATTACAATATATTGTTGAAACAGTATCATCACAATATATTGTAATGTATTATATCACCACTCCTGTATTGTGGTACGTATCACAATATACCTGCTAATACACAGTCCTACTTGATATACTCAGCATCATGCAGTTGTTCATGGAGCAGACGCATACGCAGCCAGCGATACTCCCCCTCCCCTGCCCTATATCCTCCTGCTTTAAACCCCCCTTTTTCAATGTCAAGCGGGAGGGGAAACACTTGACTCCACTTAAACGCCTAACTTCTGTGTCAACATTGAATGCAGACGTCCTCCTGACGCAGAGAGAATGTGTTGGACCAGCGACAGGCAAGTGACCCGCATCGCAGCACAGCTATTGAAGCTGCAGTATTGGACCGGACGGGACAACCAAGCAGTGACAAAAATCATTTGTGCGGCGAGGATGACTTTATTAACTGGGATAATGGTGGGATATTTCATGTCGGCGGACTCCGTTGCTCCTCTGAATGGAGTTTGAAAAGAGCACTTTGGCAAGGTCACACTGTTTGACTCCAGGATGAGCTGGTCGTAATGGAGGAGAACGTCGAGAGCAACTCCTGCAAATTGATAAGAAGCCGCCATTGATTATGAGCGAGCGACTCGACACTCATCTGGATAATTTTACCCGCCACATACAGGTCTTGATAAAAATGGTCTGAATTATAAATGAAGGGTTCCAACCCACCATGGCCTGGCATGAACATCTGTCCTTAAGAAACCGTCCTGCCGGAGGACTCACCCGGAGACAGCCGCGTGGCGTAGACGTTGACCTGCACTCCCGGCTTGAGTGTGAACTGGACCAGGTCCTGGTTCAGAGCACTTAGCAGAACCTGCGAGAGCTGTGGGGAGGAGTGACAGAGCAGAGGAGAGACTGTCAGCTCTGCAGCAATATTCCAGCGTCATCAATATTTCACACGCCGTCATTTCATCCAGAAGCTTGAATTATGAATCACAATTTTTGCTTCCTCCTAAAGAGGAGCAAATGTTGATATGACTCGGGGAACCAAACGCCACAGCCAGCAGGCGTTGATGGAAACTCCTTCAGGTGAAACACCATTTTGCCCCCAATGTGACAAACTTTTTTTTTAAAAAAACAGCCAATTGTTCCGTCATAATGCAGCCATGTGCTGGATTGATCGCCCCTGCGTCTCACACCTACACAAAGCCGTCATTCACCCCAGTCCCAAACACCATTCCGGAGCCCATTCCAGTCCTTAAACACTCCTCTAATTCCATCTCAAATCTTTCCACGGCTTAGAATTAGACTCTTCTACACAGCATGAATAATTACTTTTGTTCTCGTGGCATATCAGGGTCAGTAAATCTATTACACATTTTAATAAGCTGCGCCACACATCGGCTTTGAAGCATGTGAGCTCCTAATGTGTTCACACAGCAACTGCAGATGAAAAGAGTGAAGGGATGATTTATGACCCCATTGTCTGGGAGCCTCTTCCAGGTGATCAGAGGGGCTTCAGATAAATACGTCCCTCTAATTCTCAATCCGCCGGTTTGTCTGCCGTCTTGATGGCGCCAATGAAAGGATGCATCAGTGTAATTAAATACCAATTAAGTTACTTTGGTTCTGAGAAATGATGTGCTGAGGCTTCTTTGGGCCGAGTGTGAAAGTATCACTTGTGAGTGTTCACTTGTTTTACATCACACGGCAGCCCAGTGTGGCGAACACCCGCATCTCTTCATATTGGCTCGTTAAAAAAAGCTCTGTTTTTACCCAGATTTATGATGCAAATCGGAAAAGACCTCAGTTTTTATGGTCAAGCAAGAGACCGGAGGGTCTCGGAGCTTTTGGACAGGAGGACATTGCCCTCTAGCGGTCACATTGAGAGCTCTTTTTTAGCTGATTTATTTAGTTCACAATATAATTCATTGAATTGGAATAATCTTTGCGAAGGCTAACGTGCCTGAAAAAACGCTGAATATGCTTTCTGCATTTTACAGCTCACATTAGAGTTGTTCAGTTAATCTATGAGTTCATGGTGTTATGACAGGGACTTTATTGTGGATTTTTAGAAGAACTGACAATAGAAAAAAACCAAAAAAAACATTCATAATATATAACATATACGATTTTTCAGTCATGAGTTTATCAAGCTGGAAACACAACGATATGTTCTGTGCACTTTATGCAGCAAAGCATTTGCTCCACCCAGATGTTTAAGAGTTTGTTTTAGTTCAATTAAATCATTCTGGTGTCAAATGTTGACGCGCATAATTCAGTAAGTCCCACCTCTGGCTATTACATAATTGGATGTCGTATATTTATGAGGGACAAGATTAGAAATAAATAAAACTAAATAAATAATATAATTTGACAACCTTAGAATGGAGCAATAAAAATAAATCTTTATTTTATTTTCTTAAAAATATTCAAAAATGTCAATTTTTAATGTAGCAGTACTGACTGCAACATACCTGTAAATAAATTAAATGGAGATTAAATGAACAGTTCCTGCTGTTATTATTTATGTTTTTATTATTCTTCAGTTAGTTATTTTCTTTGGAATTAGATGTTAAATTCAGACGTCCAAATATGACGCCTGAGAACTGGAACAAGAAGCAAGCAACTCTGGATCCGTTCCCACAAATCGGCCTCGGCTCGTGCTGAATCAGTGGCGAAGCTTCAACATGGAGGTCTCATCTCGATTTCACCCAGTTGTATTTGATTGTTTTATCATTTGAGTGACAGAACCGTAAAATCGAGAGCTTGGAGCATCGATTTGAGACACCACACTGCCATCTAGTGTCATGTCAAGGTAAGTGATGTGATGGACAGTAACTTCCGTTGAGAGAAGTCAAATAAACCAGCCTCTGTAAAAATGGAGTGTTTCGACGTATACAGTACATGAATATTGTACATGAAAATCAGTTGGCAAAAGTGACCTTGTCATCCAACTTTGTCAATGCACTGCAACACATCGGCTGTGGCAGTTTTTGTTTTGACATTGTTGTCAGTCTGTGTAGAAAATATGCATGCAACCAATGAATTATTAAAATTTAATGACAGCAATAAATAGAATAATAATATATGTAATATTTGAAAAAATATAATAAAGGTCAGCCAATAGGGTCAGAAAAAAAAACCCATATGTTATTATTACAACAACAATAATAATAATAATAATAATACGTTTTTTATTATTGTTGTTATCATTATTAAATGAGTGTTTTAAAAAAGTTTGCAGTAAAAGAGTACTTCCCAGAGAAAAAAAATAGATAAATATGATGAGAATAAAATGAAAAAGAAATGGCATTTGAACAGAAAAAGAGTCAAAAGTAAATCATAATCCATTATTAATGACAGAAAAAAATGAGACAAAAAAGTCACAAGTTGAATAAGTCAAATGTGAGGAAGAAAAATGTTTGTCAAAAAATAAAAGAAAATTCAGAGCAATGGACAGTCAGTCAGAAAACAAGAGGAGATCAGAGAAAAATGTTGGCAGTGGAAAATATAATATATGTATTATTATTTATCTATTTATTTATTATATATTGTGAAACTGAGGTGGCAAAAGTGAAAAAAATGAAAATGAATTTCCCAGGACCTATTTATTTCTATGTTTATTTAAAGCTTTCTGGGGAGGAACTGTAAAAATGGCTCGGTGGGAAAAACATTCAAGAGTGAAAAATCCCTGTGACAGTGAACAGTGAAAAAAAGAAACTGTCAGAAACAGTGAAGAAGTGGATAAAGACAACCTGAACACCAGCTGACCATTGAGATTCCTCCCATGTCCTATCTGCTCCTGTGTTTTCAGTCCTCACAATTGATCACATCTGCTTTGCAACTTTGTTGATGTGGTTCGCCCTACCTGGTCCAAGTTGGCCACCTTCTCCCCCACGACTCCTCCGCCTGGTTTGCCCTCGGGCACGATGAAAACCTCAGCTGTGGTGGGGAGACCCGGCTGCACCGTGACCAGGAGCTGCTCCTCATTTATTCCTGTGACCTTCATTCACAACAACAACACCCTCATTAGAAGGACTCCCACACAGGAGCTGACACACACTCGGCTGCAGACATGATAACTTGTCTTTTGCACTTGTTTAGCGTTTGTCTTAAAACCAGTGGCTGCCAGAAGATGATGCACATTTCACCTGGAATATGCAAATTCCCTCTGACAGTCTTTGGTAAAGGCCAGGGCTTTTAGAGCTTTTATGCCGTAACCATGGGTCTGCTGTCAGTTCCCGAGTTCGAACCGCGGAACTATCTGACAAGACAGAAGGTCAAAGTGAATGTTTCATACGGAGGGCGGCTGTATGTTATATATAGAGAGAGCTTCAAATCTAGGTCTTTTACATAACCTGCTGCTTTTCAGACATCCTGGCGACATGTGAGGGAGCGAGGGCCGCCGCTGTTACTGCAGGTTACAGCCCTCTGAGGAGGCGTCGCCACGCGGCTCCAGAGAGCAAACGTTCACTGTCATAACAGTCCGCCTGCCCTTTAATGGCGCCGACACGTTCCGTCAAAAGGCCGCTAATGATTTTGGGTGATGTGCCATGTCAGGCCGTGCGGGCCAACAACTCATTACACCGCGCTTGAGGTTAAAGACTCTACAAGTGACGGGGTGGAAGTCCCGACATGAAGCCGCCTTTTTATTACTCACGCAGCTTAACCAGAAATGTGACCGGCTGGCAGGTCCTTTTTTTTTCTCCCTCCTTTCCACCAAAGACCAGCGCCAAGCCACCGTTAATTGCCGGGATATGAAAGCGGTAATTTGTGAATTTCATTCCAGTGATGCTTTCTAATATCGGCTAATGGCTGGAATTTCTCACCTGAGCGATGGAGCGCGTCACCACTCTGCCAATGTCGGCGCGCCACTCTGAGACACCCGGATTCATCTCGTCCAAGTTGGAGGAGAACGCCAGCAGATGAGACTGGAAGTAATCTGAGCAGAAGAGAGCATAACTACCAGAGGGTGCGAAATGAAGAGGAACTGGTCGCAATATAGATGTTAACAGCCATTGAATTGGACGTTTATCAGGAGCACAAGCAGTATCAGCCCACTCCATGAGCCAGTCAGCCCCTACTGTACCATCAGGGAATCACATGACCATGGAAAGCTCACGTGAGGTGTAATTTACAGGGAAAAGAGGTGCAGCCCAGGGGCCACAAGCGGCCCTTGGCGTAGGGTTGAGCTGTCGTAACATTGAGATTTGCATTGTAAATAAAACCCATGATGATGGTATTTTTTGTCCCTCAAAACAAACAACAATATAGAATAAAATACCTTGTCATAAAGCACTCATTTGAATCATATTTACTAGTTTTGCCCAGGGTCCCGTTGCCAAAATAATCACCACTTATTTTTTTTTCCATTATCTATGAGAATCTTTAAATAAAATGAAATACTATACGATCAAAAATCATATTTTGAGCGTATAATGTCATGTAATTACAAGTTTTATAGTTATAGTTATAGTTCCACAATTCAAGTTTCATTTAAAATTGTTTCACTTCTGTCCACCTGTCTCTTGGCTTGATGGCCCTTAACGCCAGTATCCAGAAAAAGTGTGGCCCCAGAAGAAATTACATTTCCCACCAATGTTAAGGCAAATTTACTACAGTATAGTTTCGAGATTTAAAGATTCTCATGTCACGTATCCGGCTCTAAATCCATAGGGTCAAAGATAATTAGTTTGTTTGAAAGACCGTGAACCTGCATCTACAAATCACATTATTCAAGAGTCCATGGTGTCACGGTCATGTCTGGACCACGGTGACTGTGACATGTGTACCACACTAGAACATTTTCTAACCTGAACAGTTCGGCACATCTCCATTCTTGCCTTAAAACATGCACTGTATTGTACATAGAGTCGTGAAATCCCCCTGCGATTTAATATTCAATCAGTGGCATTAAAACTATGTGGAGCTGAGAACAACTGCAACTCAAAGTGCTTGGCAACTCTAAAATGACAGAGCTGAGTCAGCAAATTTTGTGGCGTGTACAAGGCAGAGGTCATAGACTTCATTCTGAGTCTGAGTCCTGCATGTGGCCTTCAGATTTGCTCAAGAATAGAACTTCATAGACTGGACCTTCTGAGCTCAGCTGTCTGGCTGTACATCTCCAAGCAGCAGTTTGCGGCACTGGACTCTGTGGAGTGATGTATTGCACTTATCCATCAGGCGATCTACAGGAAGGAGTCTGGGTTTGGAAAAGGTTGCCAGGAGAATTGCATTTGTCCTGCATTGTGCCAAGAGTTGAAAAAAAATAGATTGCCCAACTAGAAATGAAAACAAGTATTGTTGTATTGTAAATTTAGTCAACGTTTCTGGATAATCATAATAATATTAATTAATATTCCTACTTTAAAGCATGGTTTACTATGATAAAATCATTACTAATAAAATTGTTACATTATATTTTATTATTATTTCATTTATTAGATATTATTATTTGATTTTGTTAAATGATTTACACTAAATATGTGAAATTGTAAAAGAAAGTGTGCCAATTAAAAAACAATCGAAAAATAAATAGGTTATTATTAGTATTATTATTATTATTATTATTAATAATAATAATAATAATAATAATAATAATAATAATAATAATTTGTCTTTGATTTATATATTATTAAAAAAAGAGAAAACTGAAAGTCAATGGAAAGTCTGTTATTGTACTTCTAGTGTTGGCCAGCAGAGGCGCTGTACTCCCACCATACAACAGGCGCAGTGTTTAGTGCTTTTCCACAGATTTACTCAATAAATCACGCCACACTCGTCTCCCAGGGCCTCGACTAGTTTGTGTGAGCGTATCTGTGCTTCCTCCTCGAGGATTTTTTCCTTTGACTCAGATTTCAGAAATAACTGGTGGCCTTCACAGAGACATGAAATCACAGAAGACCTGAAAGAATCTCTCTTTTACAAACACTTTCAGAAGTGATGTCAGATGAGATGACCCCTGAGACATGGAAACGGGGTCTCAATAAAAGGCATTTCATGCCTATCTATGTCAACATATGAGAAATTTATGATGTTTCATGGCCAGAAGTTTCCAGGAGTAGTTGTGAATGTAAGACAGTAAGGGCTAACCCAATTGCTGCAATGATATACAGGTATATATAAAGGCTATGCATGAAAAAAAAAACCCAACACAATTTAAGTGCATTTTAAAGTGAAAGTGAAATGAAAATATTCTTCACCTATTTAAAATTATAAACACAAAACCAACTTTTAATCACTTTATCTAATCTAAGAAAAGTTTTTACTTTTCTGTGTAAATGTAATGCTAGAAAGTAAAAGTATAAAGAGTAAAGGCAAGTATATATTTTATTTGTGCATATATGCTATTTACTTGTGCAATAATGTTGAAATAAAAAATAAATCATTTATATGTACATATTTAAAGAGACAAAAATAATTAAAAAAAACTGTTAAAAATAAATAATAAAAGTAAAATAAAAAATATATAGATAAACACATTTGAAATACATACAAATATAAATAAAAAATAAATACATAAAGTGTATCTATTAAATTTGATGGAAGCAAAAAAAAAGCTTCACGCTGATGCCATTAGCCAGTAAAATCGAATAAGCACCAAAATCATAAAAATTCCCTTATTATTTTTTATAGACTAGGAGAGCAACAGCTGTCTTTACCATAAACTGCAATAGTCATCTGGTCCTGGAGGACGGTGCTGCCCACCGCAGCCTGAACCGTCACAGTGAAACTTCCCACTTTGTTGAAGGTGACAGACGTTCCTCCCTCCAGGGTGACGAGTGGCTGCGACCAACCAAAGACACCACCATGAGTCATTCACAAAATGCCTCATCTGAAGTCATTCTCATGTATTTGTACCTCAGTTTTATTTTCAAACCACCAGTAGTAGGTCACCGTCCCCACATTTTTGGGCGTCAGCACCGTCGTCAGATTCACAGCTTTGTTCTTGACAACCACCGAAGACGCCCCGAGCTGGACTTGTTCAAGTTGACCTGTGGAGAGGAAGCACCACGTTCACCCCTTTCTTGAACTTCCTGCTAAATACACTTCACTGTACACGACGAAAAAGAGTGAAGAACTGGAGGAAAGCGGAGCTGAGGAGAAGCAATGAGGTGATGTTTTTCACTTCCTTGAAAATGTCACCGTGGGAATCGTTTGTAATGAGCTGAATTCGAGCTGACCAGAGACGCACCGCATCATCAAGGAAATAAAAAACTGGCAGACTCCACACCCACACTGGAAGAGGTGGTATTTGGAACAAAGATATTTGGATGGAGTGGAACTTCAATGAGCCAATTTGAAGATGCAGGGGAGTTTGGAGTGGAGGAATCCAGTTGGTATTTTAGCTCTGATGACTAGTTCTTGGCTGAGGGGGAAGAGAAAAGGAAGTATTTATCGCACCGCTAGGACAAGTTAATGTGATCTCAGTTGTTCAGTCCTGCAGTTTTCACCTCTTCGCTTGGACTCCATTCATCCAACACACTTTACTGATCACAAAGACATTGTCATCTTATGAGGACATTCTATGTAACTAGCACCAGAGTTTTCACACTGACACCAAAATGATAGTTACAGTATCGGCACCTGATTCTTTTGGAAGACATGTCATTTTCATTTCATTTTCTCTCCTCACTGATTCACATCTATACAATTCTTCATGATTATTCCGTACACATTAACATTTAAATGGACTGTTTTTACATAATTTTCAGGCTTTTTAAATGTATTTCTTTTTCCCATCCAACATGTTTTTCCTTTTCTTTTGATTCTTTGGGTTTGATTTGCAGCCTGCACTCAAAGGTTCCTGTCAGTAACGTGGCTTCTGAAAAAATATGTTTTTACCAGCCACCAGGAGAGGACTTGAAGTAATTATAGACTAATTATAGAATGGACCTATAAGATATAGAATTGTGATTATTCAGACTCCAAGAAAAGTCTGACTGTTTTCAGACTTTTCAGACACTGTTTAAACACGTTGCTGTTTGAAAGTCGGTCCAAATCTCACTCACAAGAGACGTGAAGGTACAGCATCACTCGGTCGGATCCCAGCGTGTTCCGTGCCACAGCAGAGACGAGGTAGATGCCGACCTTCTCGTAAATGTGCTTGACCCCATCCTCGATGGAGCTGATGTTCACGAACGAGATGGCCGTCCCGTCGCCGAAGTCCACTGTGATGCTGGTGGTGGACCCGAGACCCTTCGAACAGGTCAGAAGTATTTTCATGGCACACAGTAACTACATGCTTTTCATCTTAATATGTTAACTTAGACTCTCTGTCTCCGCCGGTTCCTGCGCCTCCTGCCATTTGAGAAACCCTGAGGTCTAAGGGGAGGTTGCTCCCTGATGAACTGGCTGCGTTTGGCTCATGAGGCTTCATGAAACAGTGTCCTCACTTTCACAGCCCACTAGATGGCACTCTTCACTCTAAAGTCTGGATTTGAGAAGCCGTTTCACTGAAACGTCACATCATTTAGATCGAGAGTACCACCTAATGTGCGCTGAAAATGACACCGCTTCATATTTGAGATCATGGTTCTTATTTGGAAAAGGCTTGGACACTGGGCCCAAATACAGATGAGCCATAAACAATATAGACACAATACACTAGACCGATAGATGCAAGTGATGAGCTGATGAAGCTTCATAAAACAGAGTCCACTTTTTCATTCCTTAGCTAAGAACTATTTTAATGATATCACACATCATTTTTAAGCAGCGGGTGTCACCTATTGAGCTCAGAAAATGAGGACACTGTTTCATGAAGCTTGTGATGATGATGGGCAGGTGAGGTTTCATGACACAGTATCGAAGGGTTGATGAGGTTTCATGAAAAAGTAACCCTAACCCTGAAATTCAGATGCCACCAGAAGGCAGTGTCTGCTGTAAAATGTTTGGCTTTGACCAGCTAACTCAGTGGAACCTGACATTGTTTCGAAACCAATAGCGATATCTTGTGGCCTCTGAATATTAGGGCACTGTTCCATCAACCTTGCAAAACTGTTTCATGATGCCTCATCTACACATCACCACTCACCACTATAGAACACAAACATATATTCAGATTTAAATCTCCCATGTGGAAGATAAATTCTCACCTCTTCCAGAAACAACAAGAAGGTGACGTTCTTGCCGAGGGTCGCTACCATAGTTCCCTCGCTGGTGAACAGCTGGAGGCCCCTAGGGGCCCAACTAGGGCACTTCTGCCGCCTTGGACTGTACTTTAACAGACTACCCTCTGTGCAGTTGTTGGACAAACCTTTCCGATATCTGGCAACACCACACAAGTGTCACAGAGCAGAGAAATACAAGGCCAACTGAAGCAAGACAGACGCACCCTGTGGTGTTCAGGAAACTGTCCCCGGTGATGCAGTCTCTGGACGTGACGGAAGGAACGAACCAAAACGCTGGACTGCATCTTCCATCCTTCTGCCTGTCAAATCCATAATCGCTGTTCCCCAAAAAGACAATTGAAACTGTGACTAGTAGCATTGAAGTTAATTCTTCTGAATAAATCAAAGTTCTTCTGGATTTTTCACATTTTTATATCAAATAGAATAGAAATCTATCTCACGCACAGAGCCATCGCTAAAGTTGAAGGCTTCGCATTTCTTTGAACAGAAATAGAAGAAACCTTGTCAGAAAAGCCAAAACATTACTCTGTAGTTCGTAAACTCGCCAAGTTTTGTGCCTTTCAATTAGCACTGTGTGAAGAAGAATCGGAAGTCGGAGTAGAATGACGGGTGAAAGTAATGCAGCACTTTTGAAGCTCTGGCGAGATTACATAAAGAGCATGGATGCATATCATATCAAAGCTAATTATTTCTGCGTCAATATAATAATGATTTGTGTTAATAACTTTTAGCACTGGTTCACATTTCTCTCTATATCTGTTCAGCGAAGCTCGCCCTCTTTCCGCAAAATGAAAGCCGTAATGACTGTCAAGATCTTTATTGGTAGCCCACTTCCTTCGGCACTGAAAATGTACAGAGTTTACAGAGTCCCCTGAACACATCACTCTGACATGATGCAATCGTTGGCGTACCGCCGGCTGAAAACTCACCACTCAAAGTCGGCCTCAGTGCACGGGCAAGAGTCTGATGTCTGGGAAACATACTGATCCCTGGCCTTGATACAGCGCGCGTCTTCTTTGAGCTTTTGGTAGAATCTCTTCATTCCCATGATGCAAACCTCTCCCTGTAATGAAAAATGCAGCGTGAATGATTCAACACTGCATGACTCTATTATGTGGCTGAGTTTAATCAGCCGATAAATCAACATGAATTAGTTAACATGAATTTTGAGTAACCTGGTCGTGTAACTGCCATGTTTGATAATCGTCAGCGGTGCAGCGATGCTGGAAGATGGAGCGGAAGTCAATTTTGACCAGTTGCCACTCAGATCTGTGGCTGAAATGCCCGAATATCCTGCATGAAAATATGGAAAAAGGAAGCCTTAAAGTAGCTCACGGATCAAAATGCGCTGAAGAAATGGCGATAAAGGAGTGGAAAAGAGTGACTGAAAGAGGGCAGCTGAGTGGAATGAAAAAAAGTGGGTTGCCTTCCTCTACAGCAGGACCAGGTAAAGCACATGCAGCCAGGTCAATGTGAAACAATGTGGCAAACATTTCCTTCAGTTTAAAGATCCCTCTGAATCTTCACAACAATTCGACCGGTTTTAAATTTAATTTTATGATTGATATGTTAGCATCTATTTTTGAAACACTTCTATTGCCACATTCTTCTTTATTGCGTACAGGTTTTATGTCATTTTTTGTACATCACATTTATCTTTCTGGGGCACACAAATTGTTTTAATATTTTGCCTCTTCATCTTATATTTACTGAGAAGGCACTCATTTTGAACAAATTGAAGTTTTTCCTTGGAAAATGGAGCCATCTAAAAAGACAAATTCTCTTCTGTCATATTTTGCAGATGGCAGACGGCCACTTAGCCGTCTCTCATCTGCTCACTGATGTTCTTATCAAATAGATCCAGATGAATCCAGCTGGTGGTTGATCACACCGCTGTAAGATAGATACTTTAAATTCGGCAGGTACTGAGGTAGAACACTCAAACACTGCACCCACCATAACTGGTTGATCCTCCCCGAAACTCTTTATTTGAGAAAGTGTTTGTTATTTGATTTGTTTGACTTGAATACAAGACTGTGAGAGTAAATGACTCAATAGCGTTATTTTTTCTCCTCAAAACAGAAACGTTTTGCTTTAGTGGCTACATACAGTATGTCGTTTGAATATTGATGAACTTGCTTTAATTTGTTTGAACGATAAATTGCATTAAATTACATGCCATTCAGCCACATTAGCTTTTCATTACAAGCAGCTTACAAGGGATCAGCGCGTAGTAGTGATGGGCTCTCAAGGCTTCATGAAACAGTGTTGTCATTGTTAAAAAAATATGCAAAGTTTCAGAGAAATGAGAGTGGCATCTAGCCCATCATCAGTCCATCATCAGCCCATCACTAGCACCAAAGAATTCCCCTGGGTTCCAGACTGCTGTCCTCCCTGGGATTCAAACCGACCACTCTCAACTCCATCTTCACTGTTGCTTAAAAAGAAAGCTGAACAGTTGTCAGCTGATTTTGTATTTTCTCAGTGCAAGTACGTCGTCTCTTGAAATACAGTGAATGGCTTCATGAAGCTTCATAAAACATTTAATAATAAAAACGATAATTTCCTGAGCCCACTAAATGGCACTCTATACTCAATAGTCTTCGGCTTCTGAACAACTATTTTTATGCAACCTCTTATGATTTTCAACAGAGAATGCCACCTATTGAACTCTGCAAAAGAGCACTCTGTTTCATGAAGCTTTGACAGCCCATGGCCATCAGTATATGCCGTGGTGGACTCTAGCCAGTCCAGTGTGGACCTCTCCTACACCACTGGTAGCTGGGATAGGCTCAGGCCCATAAAAGTGATGTGCAGCAGAAAGTCAGTATTAGTCTCACTTTTCAGTTTTAAATTTGTGGTGATATTGTTGACCACTTGGGGGCGAGAATGGCTCGATATCTGCGCCACTTCCATGCAAATTTTCTTGATTCACACAAACTGCATAAATGAAACTGAACTTCGACTACACATGAGGAAGTTGTTTAGAGGTCTGCACAGTGGTGGACGTCGCTGCGACACATGTATGGAACCAAACTGTGTACCTCAAGTGGATGTATTGCTGATACAGGGACAGGAAGTACGGGGTCTGGGTAATTCAGGTAAATTAAAACAAAAAAATAGTAAAGTAATCAAGAAAAATGTAATTGACAAGCAGTGTTTTGGGCTATTTGCAGTTGTCCTCATGAGTGGTAAGACAGCACTTGTGTTTGCAGCAGTACCGCACTGACTCAAAAGCTCTAAGAGACTCGATACCCTCAGGCACTTGAGTGATTTACTGTGACAAGGCTGAAAACATAAGAAGACATGACTGACACATCTCTATTCCTTACGTCATAATGGGGGTGTCCTCTCCTGGCTCCCCCAGCACACCGTCGACATAAAGCGGCGAGGAGGTGAAGCTATATTTGTCCCAGTTTCTGCCCTCATCAAAACTCAACCTGGGGTTGGTGGGGGGAGAACAATGCTTAGACCACAGACAGACCAGCCCCAAATAGGAAAGCAGTCTCTCTACTTCCTTTGAAGACTCAGAATAGGCTCCCAAAACACACTCGCATCCACGGAGCGTCTTACCAAATGTGCCTAATTGGAAGAGGTGTGTGTCGAATGGCCACTAGAGATCCTCCTTGATTCAGGAAAAACACGCTGTATTCTTCCTGAAAAACCTGCGGAAGGAACCAGCCTCATTGACTCACTTGAGAAGAGAGGTGACAGTAGAAGTTTAAAAGCATCTTTATTTTTATCAGAAGACCTGACAACAAACACTTTTGGGTGCCGTGAGCTGGTGTCAAAATGCGCTGTACTACCTTTGGTCTTGTTCTTTTTACAGATCAGAGATGTTTGTGTGCAGGTCCCCTCTTCAAACCTCATTATTATTTATATATACTTTTTTCTTTCTCATAAATAGACCTTGTTTGTGACACAAACAACTAACAACAGATGAGGTTCGAAGGCTGTCGATGTTTCACCAATGAATATTCACGAGCTCTCTGACTCATATAAGACTTAACCCTGCAGTCAAAGGTAGATCCTATAAGTAGCTCAGCTGTGTTGCTCTGCTGCACATATTTGGGGAGTCATCAGGTCTTGCTTTGATAACACCAAGGTAACCTAACAAGCACACCCATCAGGGGGGTGTCTGTAGCATCACCCGTGATCCGATAACTCGGGTTGGGGTCGTGACCTGCATGGGAGGCGCTCCGGTCTGCAGAAAACAGGAACGCCGATCTGCACTGGAGCAAACATTTGAATGGAAGCACATTCATTGGAACCATCCATCCGTCCGTCCATCTATCCCACTCTTATTCAAGGTGTAGAGGTGCAGAGGGCAGAAGTTGAAGCAAAACTCTTTCCCCGTCCCCAGAAATCTTGCCCAATTTGTTCAGGGGAAGCCAAGGCATTACAAGGGCAACCGCAAGTCCTTGGGGGCTTTCCCATACGTACCCTTCTGGAGTCATAGTTGGTTTTGCTCAAAAATCCAAGGTTTCAACACAAACATGGTGAAAAAAACCAAAATAGACCCTTAAAGTGAAATCCCTTACAGTCTCTCTAATGTGTCCTGGGTCAGTTCTGGAGCCACCTCTCAGTCGGACATGTCTCACCACGGAGACTCCGGGAGACATACCAGAGTATATGGCTTTTCTTCATGTGGTGAAATAGGGGTGCCACTTCGGAGTCAATACAGACACTCTACTGTGGTTATTGTGGCCACTTGTAACCACCACTTGTGCTTCCGGTCAGTACAGAGAGTTTGTGACCATAGGTTAGAGTGGGAACATAGATCGAGCAGTATACGGTATGGAGCACTTTATCAACTTTGCCCCACTACAGTCTGAAGACGTCCCATTTCTAAGTCACACATAGCCCTTCACTCTTGGCTTTGACTAAACTAAAGTTGAGGGTTGAGTTTGGGAGTTAAGGATCGAGGATTAATGGAGGAATTGGAATTCACCCAAAATCAAGATCTGAACTTGTCGAGCAACGTTGTTCTTTATCCTCTTTTTGTCATCGTCGCAGACGCCAGATTATTACCTACCTCCTTCCAGGTGTTTCCAGCATCAGATGTGATGTAGATGCTGAGGTTAGCGCTGGTCAGTTCTGGCCCGACAACTCCTGTACACAGAAGGACATCAGATTTCAATCAGCTGCGTATTTAAACTGTAAACAATCCACAGAATAAGAATCAACCCAAGAACAGGAAGTGATATTTAATCAAGGATCACATAGGTTGAGGTGAAAATCCAATAATCCCCTCACCTGATGCTATTATAATTCCTGGAGCCGTGTCTTTGCTGACTATGTTGCCAGAGGTATAAGGATTCTCTGACACGTGGAGGTGCAGATGCAAGGAGCAGTGCGGCTGAGGAACCCAAAGACATTAGATGCAGATTCAGAGAGTGAGAATTAAACTCGACACCGCTACATCACAGGAATATAAAAGATATTTTTTGTCTCTGTGTGTTGAATGCTTCTTCTTTCTCTCAAAATCTAAATAACCAAAAGTATTTTTGTGTCAGTGGCCCATTTACCTGCTCGCAAAAGATCCTGTTTCCTTGGAGATCGGTGGTTGGTGCCTGCAGAAGCCGCCAGTCTCTTCCTTTGTTGTATGTGATATAAGTTTTCACTTGGTTCTCTACAACTTTATTTGACAGGAAGACTCCTTTAATCCCAGCAACCTGCAAACATGAGAGACGCCGTGTGAAAGAGAAAAAAAAAAAACAAAAAAAGGGTTGGAGGAAAATAAAAAAAGACTATAAATTATTCAAACTTAAGCAAAGCTGAAGGCCTAGTTTGGGGAGGAAGAGACGTCTGAAAGTGATAGTTTCTCTGACAGGGAGCACTATTTTGGACCATCTGTAGGCCTCTGTAAAATAATAACAACATATGGTGCAGCCCAGAGATATTTCTTGTATCTGTGTGGATGAGGATGGAGTCCCTCATGTGGAACTACCACATCTTTCTGCAGCTAAAAGAGCAGGAATAAGCCCAGCCCTGTATTGCTTTATTCAGTTACTTGATAGCAAGTAAATGCTGGTACATGTGGACTCAGGTGTGTGTGTATGAAATATATAAATAATACAAGCTTCGCTGCGAAGATGAGGGTAATAGGAAGTGAAGCGTACTGCCTCATCCCACCACATCTGCCACTATAAATACAGGCTACCATGTTCAACACACTGAAATAATGCTGGTTTTGGGCTGACGAGGAAAGAGCCAACATAGGGGCTAATGAAAACAAGCCGGAGCATTTTCCAGATTACAATGGATTGTTCGAGACGATCTGAACAGCTGGAGCTGGTGCTGTTGAAGAAATCCTGTTACCAACAACATTTCCGAAACCGCTCGAAGGTTTATCTGATCTAGAAAAATGTAACATCTGTCATACGCAGGCAGAGATGTATTCACCAGGAGGGCAGCTGGATGGGTCGAAAGTGATTTTATTTCATTTTTAATGCTTGTTGGGCTCGGTTGGTTTGCAATGTTATGCTGAAAATCATACATGAAGCAATACTAGTTTCAGCAGTAGGGTGGAAAATGCACATGTAAAATAGATCAAAAAGTTCAAAAGGATCATCTCAATTTGTAGTGTTGTTGAGACCAGAGCATATAAAGACCATTGAGAGGTGCGAGATCTAGACAGAGAACGAACTGAATGCAGAATACTGCAGAATAACTATGTTAGTCAAATGGACACACACATTTATTTCTCACAGCAAAATAAATCTTTTTTTTTTCTAAATGAATTAAGAACTGAAATGTTGTCACTGGCCCAAACTTGTGGTTTTCCTCATTGGTCTTGGTCTCAGTATGCTCTGGTCTTGACACCGGCTTGACCACCACAAACATCAGTTTACTTCTTCACATCATTTTCAAGACCTGATCATGTCAGAAAAAAATGTCAGAAAAATACAGCTGTGTTTGTCATCTCCTTTTCCACTTCTATTAAATAGTAAAAAAAAAAGTCTTGACTTGGGATAAGCATTTGACTTTAGCTTTCATGTTGATTTCAGATCTGTTACAAACTTCACCTCACTTTATAACAGTGGTTGAACTCAAAAGTAGCAAAAAAGGCTTAAAAACAGTGAGGGCAACACACTTGTTTTCTGTGAGTGGGCACCACTAAAATAGTAGATTGACAAAATAACTTTTGTTTGCTGGCGGCTTTCCCAAAGTCTTTGGCACAGCTGATACCTGCACGTGTAATCGGCAGTGGAATTCCGAGCAGAAGCAGGTGAGGGAAATACAGTTCACCATTAACTCCAAATTAATATCAGGTGCGTTTTCACATATATATATGTATAGACTAGTGATGGGTCGATGAGGTTTCATGAAATGTGTCCTGATTTTCAGAGGCCACCTGATGCAAAATGTTGTCAATGACTTGAAAAACTCATTAAAAAAAAACCTCCCATCATTTCTAACCCAACAGCAGCATCTCGTATACTCTCTTTGTGTGCGCTAAGGTTTTGTCTGGATTCTCCGGTTTCCTCCCTCAGCCCACTCTCACACTCTCTAAAATTGCCCCTAAACGTGTGTGTGTGGATTGGACTGGCGCCCTGTCCTGGGTGTATTCCTGCTTCTCGCCCAATGGCCAATGATATATGCTCCAGCAATCCCTGCAACCCTGAACTTGACTAAGCGGTGGTTAAATGAAGATGTATGTATGTTTCATCAATACTGTTTCATGATACATCATCCACCCTTCACTAGTTGACCACACCTACCCTGAATTTACTTGATATAGGATCGACAAAATAGGAATCATGGCCAAGTGTCAAGTGTCACCACACATATTGATGCTATGAAATAACACATGCTCCATGGATGGCTTCATTCACTTGGTTATCATTCTAACTTTGCTACGCTCAAATGTGAAAAGTGGACTGCTCACATGGCATGGATATTCTAGTGCATAGTCATAAGCCCCGCCTCCCGGCCGTCATTGTTGCAAAGCATCACAGAAGGTCAGTGGAGTCTTTTAGTCCTGCTATGCAGGCACTTTTCAACAACTTCATTTTGTGAATGAAAGTTTTTATTGGTTGTAAGTAATAGCGAGCCTCTAAGCCATACTTATAATTCAAAGTCAAGCAACCTGTCAACATTTATGCTCTGCAACCCATCCGTGAAGAGATCGTCACGTCTCTTCTCAGTGACTGACACACGGTAAAAACTTACCACTTATTTATGAACACACAGCGAGAACTTCTGTCTGGCCATCTGTCCCCAAGCAAAATAGAGCCTGGGCATGTTTCAACAAGTTATGAGTGAATTAGTGCGCTGGTGAATTAAATCATTGATGGAAAACAAGCGGCAGAAGTTCAGTTTAGATCTGATTAACATTTACGATACACAATATTCAGGGTGTCAGTGCATGTGACTGGGTGCAGTATTGTGGGAGCTCTCTCTGTGACAACGTCGACATTGATCTCTACATTGAGCCGAGAACTTGCAGCGCCAAGAACGACGCCGCGTGCCACGTTCTAGATAAAAGACTTAAAAACGCTGCAGTCCTGCGTGTGCCACTGCTTTTAATGTTTCATTCAGCTTGTTTGCTGACATCGCTCCTGTCGTTTGCTTGGGCTGACTTTTCTGTCAGGCGTGTCTAAGCTTGGAACGTTTCGCTCAGAAGTTTTATTTTCTGCAAGTTTAATAGATCAAGAGTGTGTTCAGACTGTCGTTGAGTATGAAACTCCTCCCACACTATAGATGCCACCAGATTAAGGAGTAAATCTACCACAGTTGACTGATAAATGTATTGAATTTTAAAATCGTTGAATCCGCTGAATCTCACACGAATTTAGCTCACAAGTCAGAGAGTGCACGAGCTGGTGGTTGCTATTGTAACCTGCGGCAGGTGAGCTGTTTGCGTTTGCACATGGAAGCGGCAGCACCCACACAAGCACAGCGCAGTCCCTCCACTACCTCATAGAGCTCGATCATGATGTTGCCCTCTGGTCCTCTGCTGCTCACAACGCTCTCCAGCATGATGGTGAAGAACAGCCCCCGGGACTCGGACATGTACAGGTTGTAGGAGTCGTTCTGATGCCAGTCCTGGATGGCGGTCACCACCTGGTTGTCGTCTGTGCTTATGATCTGCAAATCCTGAGTAAGAGAGTCGGAGTGATTCAAGGTGAGAGGCTTTTTCAATCGCGATTGACGAAGACAAAACCTCTGACTCGGCATCTCCAACGGATAATTGATCCTCGGAAAATGAAAGTGGGAACATATGGATGGAGGAATATCCAGAAATACTTCAGGCGATACGTCCCTGCTGCTAAGAAACAATCCCTCATTCCAAGGACGCTTCCTGCTGCACCATTATACAGATGCAATGGGGAGCACAGTTGGGTTCAAATATAAATGAATTCTTCTGCAAATATGGATTCATACAATCGGGGATACAACTCCTGCTGACACAGGTGGAGATGAGACAAAGAGCATGGAGCACTATTCCTGGAGATAACATGACAGGTTTTGAGGCGCTATAATAAATCAATGAAGCCTGTTGAAGAGCATCCAGATGGAGACTAGCAGTAAGAAGGGTTGTTGAGGGTCCAAAAATAGAAAAAAAAACTATCCGCTGACAACAAGTTATCTTCGGAACAGTGACTCGTGACTCAAAGGAACTTAGATATGATGAATGGCCTGAACAAGCAGACGCCGGGTGTTTGTGTGAGGGAAAGTGAATGACATTTAAATGCCATAACTGAATATATTATTTACCAAAAAGATGTTTGTGGTCCACTTGCCTCTCAATGCCTTTCAATCGAGGGCTCAAAGCAGCCCTGAGAGATGAATGAGCTTGACGGCCCATCAATGGTCTACAGGCCATAGTTTGCTTGTGTCATTGAACCATGGAAAATATTACACAAAACAAAACTCCTAGAGAATCCCAAAGACAGGGCTGGGTGTAGTACAATGAAGACCAGTTGCTTTTAATCTATTCACATGACCTCCGGTACAACCCCAGAAACTCCCACCAACCTTCCTGGGGAAAGTTCCCAGGGCAACCAAAGTACTTCCCCATGAGTCTTTGGTAGTATTGCCAACTCCCCAGTTATGAAGGCTGCTATTGGAGGCCCTAGATGTCGCCAAATAATGTCTGATTTGCATAACAGCTTCACACATGTGCGACCCATTCGCGGCCTGGAGGTGGAGTGGTATCATCCTCCAGAAGGCACCATTTTACACTGCCATCTCAACTGGATTTTTTATGTGGAGGAGCTGCTTTGCTCGGCCCATCTCGCGAAAGGAGAGGTCTTCCAGTCAGCTGTGCTAGGTGAGAGCAGGAACCTCAACTTTCAATCTCTGCCTCACTCGTGAACAAGACACCTTGATACTTAAACCCCTCCACCTGCGGATTGGGCAAGACAGATCAACCAGATTTTCATACTCATCAAGTCACCATCTGAGGCCAACAGCTTGCGCTTTTCTCACATATTTCTTCGTTCATTTATAATGTTTTCATGTTCAGAATTGCTTTGAAACCATCTCAATCAAGAATCGTATACATTTGTTCCGAACGGAGATGTTTAATGTTGGAAAAAGTTCACTTTGAAACAAGATTCAATTCACTTCCTACTTTCTTTTATTCTGTTTTGAATGAACATCACAGCTCACGGCGAGAAGTTGAGAGCGTTTTCCTTTGACTGTGTTGTGTGAAGAGGCATTTGTGTGTGGGTTTTTCATCTTCAGGATGATACTACATTTTACTTCTCACATGAAAGGTGGTATGTATATAAAGTTTTATGATTTATTATATGCCTTCCAGAGAGCCCCGCTGGAGAGAGCATATGTTGAGTTGTTAATGTACAATATAATATTGTATATTATAATATTTCTTTGTCTTATATAATCTCCAAACTATTTTTTCCGACCATCAAAAGATAGTGGTTAAATAGCTTTTATTGTCAATATAATAGTCACCATTTCTCATTTGGAAAAAAAATCTTGCTGATATTACATAAAGATAACATGAATCCTTCAATGTGTGAGCTCCTTTTATAGACTCACCTTGGGCAGGGTGTACTTGGGGAGTTTCATTGGGTAGAAGGACTGCCTTTTATAGGACACATAATGCACAGATCGGCCTCCGATTGGCACCTGGAAGCGCAATAAAGCCGACAGGTCAGTCGCACACGCCTCGCAGGCTGTTGAGCAAAACAGTAAAACCATGACCCAAAATCTGGGTGTGCGCCTCATTAGAATAGCGCGGAGTTGTATTTACACACAGGTCTGTGATTTAAATTTCACACCACATTTTCCCTGTGTAATGACCACTCGTGGTTAATGAAGAACATGCCTGTACATTAAGATGCAATCGAATGCAGCCGTTTTAATTGCCTTTTAATGGCGCCAGACCTCGCAATTAAAACCCACCTGGATGAAAACGTATTCATCCTGCACCACCAGGGAGTTTGGGATGATAAATCCCGGGAACGGCCTGCCCTTGTTTCCGTCTGAGCAATTCTGAAGTTTACAAGTTATATACTGTGACCCTGTAGGGCGAGAGAGAAGAGTGCTTAAATTATAACAAGGACGGGAACGGAAAACCTTCTGGAGAGCATCATCAAGGTTGCTTATGTTGTGTAGCGAGTGAACCACGGAGGGGGAAAGTTTGGAGGCTAATCCTTATTCCTGCTTATAGACAAAGTAGAGAAGGCTGTCCCAATTTGTTAGTGTCAGCCAAATGAGGCGCTCTCTCCAGGGACGCCGCATTAACACACAAGGCTTTATGGAAGTGCCCCCCGTCTGCTCGGTGGCCAAGAAAAAAGCCAAGTCGCAGAGTGGCCCTTGAAAAATGAATTAGCCAGCTAGCATGCCGAGACTCCAGCGCTTCCAAACAAGCTGTAGATTTATTCACAAAAAAAGAACTGCCTGTATTGGGGGAAATTCACATTAAAAACAGTCAGCCATTCACTGTAACACATAAAACACATTATACATAGATCATGGTTTGAAATCTACACTAACCAACGGTTTGGGGCGGAGTCTTCACGGATGATGATGATTGTGGATGATATTGTGATTTGCTGTGAGTGTCTACAAAGTTGAAGAGGCCAGATGCTTAGAACATGTCGAGATAAGAGACAGTACTCCACGTGGGTAAAAGGAGAAAGTAATGTTATCGAGACCACCTCTCCAGACCGAGACCAGAGCATACAGTCCATGTCCAAGAGGAGGACCAGGAGTCAAGATCAAGACCAAAGTGAATACAGAATACAGACATACATTTGTTTCTTTCGGAAAAATAAAGTCAATTTTTCCTAAATAACGTGTGACTGGAAATGCTCTCACTGCAACAAACCAGTTGTTCAGTTTGTATCGAGCTGGGTCTTAGCCGTCATTGCTCTACAGCAATCGGATCAAGGATGTGGTGATGAGGATATAGGCCCCCAACTTTTGACTCAGGGTTGCTCCTCTTGGTGGGTATATTGGAGAACAGCAATAGCAAAGAAAAGAACACATGGAAGAATGAGATCAGTGACGGTAACGTTTGAAAGGGATGGGTACAATTTAGTACATAAAGGGAGCATAAATGGGCCTTAAGGGTGAGGCGAGAAAGATTAAAGTTGGTAGGCCCTCTTCAAAAACACTGACAGCATACAGTCCTCAACTGCTATATGGTCACCTACAGCAAAATCCGACTGAAAGTCTACAAATAGCTAAAAGCTTAAGTCGAGAGAGAAAAAAAAAGTGTTTACATTGCTACCTCATTGATTCAGCTCAGCGTGGTCACAACAATGAAATACTCACGGCCTTCAGAAACGCTAATCTCCAGGTGGATCATCCCCTGGTCTTTATCCAAACCCAATCTGGACCTGAAACAAGACCAAAACAAGAGATAATGAGCGATTATTTAAAAAAAAAAAAAAAAAAAACATTCTTTATCTTCAATTCTTTTAGGCTTTACCTCAAAATGTCACATGACTCATGTTCCTGGCTGATCCATTTTATGGAGTTCTTGTTTCTAGGCCGTCTGCCACAGTGTCATGAGACAGGTCTAATATTGTTTGACACCACATGACCTCCCTGGCCGGCAATTCCAATTCAAATACCCCACTTTTGCTCCTCCACTAATAGAAAAAAAGAGGCGATCCGAGGAGAGCTGATACATCTGAACAAGAAAGACTATAAAGTGTTACGAAACCTCTTAAAAACCCAATCTTTATTAGCCAAAATATCATGGCTTAACTCAGCAAATTACAAAGCATGGCACACTACAATCTGGATGTTGGACTTAAACCCCATGTGGGCAGTGACCTAACCAGGTATCGACCTGAAACCTTTGTCTTAATTTGAGCTTATAACTGGATCATTTCAGCCCTGATCTTGACCGTCCTCTGCGCTGCATTAAGGTGTCATTTTTTTAAATCTATAAACACGGAACGACCTCAGCTGGACTTTATGGTTAAGGTGTATTAAGCCATTTCACGCAGTGCGGCGGGTGACCACTTGTTGTACTAATAGCTGGTGTTGTGACAGCTGATGGGCTTCTCCACACTCTCCATGGAGCGTCTGAGCTCTAATATAAAGACCCTTCCCTCCCCGCCTCCCTCCGCAGCACTCTGTAATTGCCTCTCACTTCCATCTCTTTTAATGGACTTTCTGTCAAATACTTCATCCAATTCTATCGGCAAACAGCAGCTCACTTTGCTCTTAAATAAAGGCCCGCTGATGCTACACTGTTCCCCACATAACCAGCGCACACCTCAGCGCGTCTTCTTATTTTTTAGTAAATCATGTTTAGCAATAACTTCCCTGCGCAGGAAGTAATTCTTTCATTGAGAGCCGGGAGAAATTTACTGGTTTGCCTCAGCTGAATTATTTCACGGCGGCGAAACATATTTTAACACAGAGAATCGTACATTTCTTTTCGTATCTCTGCACCTCAGCTTGCATTAATTAGCTGCTCCACAATGCCTTCGTTTTGTGGAAAACACACCAAACTATTTTTAACTTTAGCCTATTCAGGAATGTTTACAGTCTACTAAGGAGCGTTTAAGTGCTTCTGAAGGAAGATGTTTGTCGCTGTGTTTGCCACAAAAGCAAAAACGACGGCACAATGATCGGGCAGGATTATATGGTGTGTCAGCACAGTTCCAACTATATTTCATGAGCAGGATGCCTTCGACGTATCAAATATTTATAGGCGTGTGTAAACTAGACGCTTTAAAATAAGGAGAAAGAAAAAAAACGAAGAAGGGACCATCTATTATTTACCGACACATGATCTGCCTACTCAAATCTGAATCTCTCCAGTGCTTCCAACAAAGGGACACAAAAGATAAGGCTTTAAATTGTCGGCAGTTAAAGTTGAAGCTGTGGCACTTTCATTTGTAATTAAAATTTGAAGGCCAAGGAGAAACTTTGATTGTCGTGCCAGATTTGTGAAGTGTTTTTTTTTTTTTTGAAGCGCCATTTAAAAGGTAGTCGGTGCCAAGAAAACACAGTATAATGTGTGTTTTTGAAGCTGTATTACAGTCATGGGGAAAGTTGCCACCCTTTGACGCTCCTGTCTGGTTGTCATGAGCGGAGGAAATAACAGGGAAGTCAATTATGTTTGCTGTTTTGTATCTGGCTTTATATTCTCCGTTTAACTCGCACTTTGTTGCTTTCTCATCCATCTAATCATTCATCAGATTTGTGTTCATATTATATAATAATATATATTATGGATTATATTTAATCATTATTTGTGTGTTTGAGTCTGTGTTTAGGCAATTACGAAACATCCACTTCTTCCATCATAAAATCCAAATCTTAATTTTTTTTCCTTGTGATTTAACCTCTCTCCCATTTTGAATTCTTTTCTTTATATATATATATATATATAAAAATGATTCCCTTGTTTCATTTCAGAACATCTGGAATTTCGAAATTCCTACTAATTCACATCTGACTGTTACAAAATTATTTTTATAGATATTAGGGACTTTGGCACTTTAGCAGCCTGTATGTGTAGGGGATGCTATCCTCTGTTTTCATCAAACAGCATCATCAAACTCGCTCACCATCAGTCGGTTTATGAGGACCCCGCCTTTTAAGGTAGACTCTTAAGGAGGACCGTTAAATAGTGACGGGGTTATGAAGCTTCAAAGTCTGTCCTCATTGTCAGAGTCCACTAGATGGCACTCTCTGCTCTGACGTTTTCACTGAAATTTCATATCATTTTTGAACCCAAAGCGCCACCTGTTGAGCTCTGAAAATGACAACATTGTTTCATGAAGCCTCATCAGCACATCACTACCGTAAAAGATGTACAATGCTCTCTGCTGTTTGTGTCATTTTCTTAGCAGCAAATGTTCTTTTACCTTCGATTTATCTTTGGCAGGAAGTGGTGCGGCACATAAACTCCTGACAGGGGACAGTGGTGTTTGAGATTAATATCACCGAAGGTGAAGTGATATTATGGCGGGTCCAGGGTAAAGAGAATGCAATCCATACAGTGTCATTGTCAAAACCAATGAGGAAGGCAGCCATCTTGATCAGATGTCAGTACAGTGTCTCAACTCATGACATCACGAGTCACACAATCTCAATGTCTCAAAGTGCAACACCACTACCCTGTCAAATGTCACTATTTTGGATGCCTGTGCTTCAATTCAACAGGGCAAAAATCCATAAGATTGAAAGGCATCTCCTGGTGTGTGAGTGGTTGTCTGTTTATATGCGCCCCATGACTGACTCATGACTCACCTTTGCCATGACACACTCCAAACCCAAAATAAACAGTTAACAATAACAAATGGGGAAAATGAACTGGAAAACTGTGCTGCCTTTCTTTTTAGCTCAGCTCCTTTATTTGATTTTGCCAAGGACTTTTTCCCTCCATTTACACTCCTTCAAAACAAACTAATTTAGACTAAAATTTGACTTTCTTTGGTTGACATTTGTAGATGCACTTCAGATCGCTAAGAGCATTGTGAAATGTAATGAATTTGTTGTTTTGCTGTTAGACATCTATAACAATGGTGCAGTTATCAGAGTCTGAGGAACGTGTCAGAGATGGTCGCAGAAGTCATCCATCATCATGGAGGATGTAAAGTGAGGTCACACCCAATCTGTTAAAATACGTGAACGCAGGGAGAGAATCGATGCAAATTAACTCGAGCTCTGACGAGTGTCTCTGGCGTGAAGACAAACACTCCATGACGAGATGAAGGAGCGACTCACCAGTAGAATCTGTTGGGGACGACTCGCTCATGGACGAGCTGCCATCTTCGGCCGAACTCCACGGACACGTAGAGCTGAGAAGGTGGTTGGGAAAAAAAAAAAAATTAGGTATATTTGTTATTCCCAGCTAAAATAAAAGTACTACTACTATGCTGCGATGGTTAATGTAAATGCTTGTCATGAACAACCTTTGACAGGAAATGTGAAATGGTGACAATGACAAGTCAAAAAGTGATAAATGCTGAATACTAATTTATGCTTGGTTTTCCGAGTTCACGATTTCCTCTTGGGCGCTGGACAGAGCATAATTTGGGCGAGTTTAGCTCAGGAGCCAGTCAATGAGCTGGATTGTCTGAGAAATAAACTGCAGATTTATGTCCTCCTATAACAGTCTCTGACCATCAAAGCATATAATAAACGTGTGAATGTTGCATAAGAGATTCACTGAAAATGTGGTCGATATAAAAAGAGAGACTGGCCGCGTAAAAAACAGAAACTAGCTATTAAAACGTTAATACAAAAGGCGATTGCATGTCGCGCGTGGCAGTGAGAGGAATAGCATACATCTGATTATGCAAATTGGCCTTGTAAAAAAAGGTCCTTGTAGAAACTCAGCAGGATTTCACTCTAATTGGGATTATAAAATAAATAGTTTCATTGCCACTGTTAAGTTTTTTTCTCCAGCGAAGCCATTAAGTCTCACTATTTCACTGAAAGTGGAACTGTTGTCCGGCGTCAATTCGCCATAATGGCTGAACAACACGCAGCGAGAGCCGCAGGCGTTTATGAGGATTAGTGACATCATTCTGACTTATCTCGGAGCTTACGACTTTTAAAGACACGGCAGACAATCAATAGTTGGAAAATGAAACCAACCTCGGAATGATAAGCGGAGGAAAAGATTAGATTTTGCTTTAAAATAGATATATATACGGAATAACCTGGAGGCAAAACTTGTCTGAAGCGTCTTTATTTTGACCAGTCGAGCAGCTTTCATCTTCCTCCGCGCGCCATTTATCTCACTTCTCAGACCTTAACTGGGTTTCGGCTCGGAAAATCAACTCTCGCAATAGCTGGCTGGGGAGGCCGAGTTTGATGTCTGGGCTGTTGAACAGTGCGGACAATGGGCTTCTCTGAGAGTAATGAAGAGCTCTTGTGAGTTTATGTTTGCAATAGTGTGAGGCTGAGTGTTTGTGTGAGCGTGTAGGTGCCTATGTTAAGTGGCCAAAGGAAACTTTTGGATTAATCTCTTTGCTGACTGAACAAATTTGGAGCCGTTTTGTTATGCATGAAGGCTGTTCACTAAAGTTTTCAGACTGTTGGGAAAGGAAATAAAATATCAGAAATATTCTCTTTATCCTTTTTCCTTTTTTAATGAGCGTACAGAAAAATGTACAACCATTT
This sequence comes from Synchiropus splendidus, assembly GCF_027744825.2. Lineage (NCBI taxonomy): Eukaryota > Metazoa > Chordata > Actinopteri > Syngnathiformes > Callionymidae > Synchiropus > Synchiropus splendidus. Next base: position 6,742,297 of record NC_071342.1, read on the forward strand.
GGAGTGAAAAAATCTTCAGTAACCCAATAAAAAGCCAAGAATGTAAATAAAGGATGGATAGAAATTATTAGTATTTTTTCCATATGTCAAGGAAAAGATCCTGGAGTAAATGAATAAAAAATGTATTGTCCCAGGAGCAAAGTTGAGAACATAAAATATAAAAAACTTAAATGTTAACATGTTAACATGGTGCTCATGTAAGGGTGGTACAGTATTATTGTTGTTTTAAATTAAACCAAGAACACCAGATATTGTGTGATATATGTCTCACTTAATGAGTAGAAGTATTTCATTATATTAATAATGTATCTGAAATGCTATATTGTTTCACTTTTATGGTCATTATATTACATTAGGTGTAGGATAAATAACTCTCTAGCCAACTATATATGGTGGAAGATACATATTTTAAATACATTAATGTATATTATTCATTTAGAATAAATTTATTTTATAATATTTAAAATATAGAAATTTGAATTTTATTTCTGAACAATAGAAGAACTTCTCAATAATTCTCAAAATAAGGATAGATCTCACTGTTATTAACAGTTGAATAATATTCTGCAAAAAATATTGTATTATTAATTCAGAAATGACAGCCAATATCATGTTTTCTTTGTTTTTGCTGTTGTTGTTTTTTGCCTCCTAGTGTTCTTGTTATGTGATTTACATTTTTTTTTATTGACGGAAACTTGCGACATGGGAACATGAAGCCTCGTTACTCGGAGTGACAGGCTTCTGGAAACAACACATATGGTTTAAAATAAGGCAGAATTCTGGAGCAGCATCCTATTTTTTTTTTAGGTTATTTTTGACATCAGATCGGTGACAGTTATTTTGACAGGAATAACAATTGCACTATCAGCAAATAAACACAGCAACTCTTTTCCCGCATCCAAAGATTTCTTGTCAGATGTTTTTCTGTCAGATACTTGTTACCTTTTGGTCGTGACTGTAAGCCAGGATCCAGTCCTCCTGCTCCGGGTGAAACAGAAGACTGAGGATATCAAACGCCAAGGCATGTTTCTGGTAGGACGCCCCCTCGTCGAGGCTAATGAGCAGACTGTTCTCCACCTCCGGGTCGGTCAGTAACATGATCTGAGACAGGAGCAGAGATGAGGGAATCAACATCTTTGACAGCTTCCATGCCGAAGGGCTCGATGCTGCTTGGGCTGTTTTTAAAAGGAGCTGCTTCTTGGTTGGCTGTTATTTTGCCAGATTGATATGCAGGATGATAACACCTGACATGTACGGCTAACAATCTATGAAATATTCATTAAAAAAAAAACAAAAAAAAAAACAGGCAAAATATAAAGAATCTGGTCGCCTAAAACAATAAATCTGTTGCTCTCCATATTTTTTAAACATACGCTGAACAATAAACAATAGCAGTCAAGTGTGAATATATTATTTATTGCTAATGATTTATGGGAGCTGGATTGCAAAAAGTGCTCGAGAAAAAAAAAGAAAAGTGGCTTGCAGGTAGTTTTAGTGGATGAAAACATACTAGTAAGTCACAGAAAAAAGGCAATTACAGTAATTATTTAAGTCAACAAGTCTGAAATACATGTCTCTGTTTCGCTTCTGCCACCTGCTGACGGATTGACGTCATTGCAATCACTTACATTTAAAATGCACCAAAAATATGTTGCATTATATTGATTCAAATAAATGTAGGGCACACTCTTGGATAATAATAATAATAATAATAATAATAATAATAATAATAATAAAATAAGCGCGATAATAATAATAATAACCATAACAATCATAATAATAATAACAATGTGTGACATCTATGTACCTTGTCTCTTCCGGTCAAACAGTGATGGTGCTCTTTCTCTATGAGGAGAATAACTTTCAATCTACCCTCATTCTTCTTCTGTCTCTTTCCGCTTATTATAACTCCATCTATGCAAATTATAGTGAGCAGAAGCTCCCCGCTGCTTTGAAAGACATGATTTTTTAATCTTCAGGGAAAAAAAAGAAAGTTCAGTGGGTTTCTATGTTTCAATGTTTTGGATGAAAAATCATTCCACATATACAGGTACGTGTTTTTCAACATCTGTGTTTGACAACATCAATTTATAAAAAAAAAAAAAAAAAAAAGACCTGTTACAGATGAATCTGCACTAGCAACGTAGCTGATTCATGCTTATCTAAGCAAAAGTCAAAAATTCTTGTTGCTCTGAACCTCAGTGATTAATCCACTTTTCTAAGTCACACTGTTTGGCCTGATGGTGATGAGTCCAGCCACACCATGCCTGCCGAAAATAATGTCTCAAATGGATGATTAAGGGGATATGATGGCAGCAGAAAACAAATCCTAAATTCTGAATTGAGAATGTAAAGGGACTTGATTTACTCAGACACAAAACACCAGATTTGAATAATTTTATACACAAAAACGACCTGCAAATTTCCGTCGGTCACTGTCTATCAGTGGTCACTACAGTTCACAGCTCCACCTTCAGGAGCAGTCAGAGAGCCCAGACCTTTGTCAAGCAGTTCATTTCCATCCTGATTTCAATAGTTTTTCTGCTAGATAAAACCAGACTAAAACATCACCTCCTCGGTGGAGGCATGGAAGGAACAATGGCCCAGCTGCTGAGAAAGGTGATGACAGAAAAGTCCAAACTTACCTTCCTCTTGTTATTTGGACTCACGTACAGATAACTCAGGATGGTTTTCAGTCCAACTTTTTCATTGAGCTTCACGTACGTGGTCCCGTAATCAGTTGACCTGAAATTCAATTATAGGACAAAGCAAACAGACTTTTGAGCAGAAAGAGACGCAAGCCCAGACCACACCTTCTAGTTAAGATGCTGTATCATTAAGCTTGTCAGGCAGGCGGAAAATTGCAACAGCAGAAGTCATCAGGCAATTTGCTAGACCAATGGAGATTTCTGTAATTATCAAAATAAACAGGAATGTCCTGCGTGGCGTGAGGATGAGCCGGTAACCATATTGTTGGCGCTCTTGGCGGCAAATATTAGACTGATAGTTGGGATTTTTGGGTTTCATTACTTTCACAGACGACATGCTTTCGTGAGCTTGAGCAACAAACCGCATGCCCTGTTAACAACAACACAATACCTTTCATTTTGGGACTCATCGACGTAGCTTTTTCTTCCCTACTGGATGCCCTAGTTTTGATTCAAGCACTCGTACGCAGCTCACATGATCATCCAGGATCAAATATTTAACAAGGAAACCACATATAAATGATGGCACCAGGGTCCATTTCTCTGTACAATCTCACATTAGAAGAAAAACGCCAGCCCTTTGTAGCAATATGAAATCTTGAAAGTATATAATTACAGTGGGAAAAATGGACCAATTATAGCATAAGCGGACTAAATTAAATAAGCAGAATTGAGCTTGAAAATATTCCCTGAGCAGAACTGTTTAGTTCACTGTATAGACAGACAACGGTTTACAGTCAGCATTTGAAGGAAAGGGAGGAGATTTTCTGCCTCGCTTAAAATCCCCTTCACATTCTAAGAACCACCACTTAATTCAACCCAAAAAATGTAACGTTGTAGTCATCTGTGGCACGCTGTAAAACAACTGTCCAAATATCTTAGCTACACTGTTTAGATTCAATGGTAACATGTCAATCAAACTCAACAATTTGTCCCTTCTCCTCTTTCTCTCCGTCTGGAGGCGTGACCTGGCCTGAATTCTGGGCGAAGGGTGTTTTTAAAAGATCACCTACCCGGCCTTTAACTTCACTACGTTTCCGGACGATGGGACTTTGTTTCAGGTTATCACACAGCAAAACAAATTGATGACAAAAATGTAAGGCTGGCATTCAACCAAATCCAAGCTGTTCCCTCTTCATGTGTGGCCATTCAGAGAGGGAACGATGAAAATGCTCTACTTGTTTTCACAACATTTATTTTGTGTTTAGTGAGGTCCAATTTTGGGGAAAACACCTCCTTGTAGACCCCTTAGCTATTTGTTTGGCCCCACAAAGTGTAAGACTCAATTTGAGAATGAGGTCTTCGAAATAACTACACCATTATAATAGTGTTTTAGTTTGGTTCAGAGTCCTGGTTAAGGTTGGTTAACATTTGTTATGGACTGTGGCTGGGGAATACATTATGTCAATGAGCGGTCCTCACAAAAATGGTCGACAAACCCGACACATACGTGTGTATACCTGGTTCAGCAACACTTGTGGGAACTAATTCTTGTGGGAACATGCCTACTTGTGAAGACATTTTGCTTTGTGGGTCATTTTTGACGGTCCCCACAAGGCTAAGCCTCAATTTGAGGATTAAAACTTTGAAATAACTGGTTCTTTGTAATTGAATTTAAGTTTGGTTTAGGTCCTGGTGAAGGTTAGCCGTTTGTTTTCGATGGTTTTGGTTGAGGGTGAGCGGCTGGGGAAAGCATGAAAGTCAAAGAAATGTCCCCACAAAGATAGAGGTGTGTGTTTTATTTATATGTTTTGAATTGTTATCATTTTTGGGTTTTGTCAATTTTTCCCAATGTTATTCCTCCTGAGCATAATGTGGCCCAGCATGGTGCTGACGGTTGGTTCAGCTGCCGCACGGCAAGACTTCTAAATCACGTCCAGAATCATGCAAGGTTAATTGATGACTCCAAATTTGATTGGCAGTCTGACTGTGAGCTGGCATGGACTGCAAACCCTGCAACGCCAGTCGACTTGAGACTCGAGAGAAGACTCACGGAAAACAACACAATCCAGAGCGAAAATTGAATCCAGCACACGGGCGTTAGCATGCATTACCTCTAGTATTCAGGCACTCTTACCTCCATAATGAGCTCTCTGTCACCCTCCCAGTGTTGAAGTCGTAATATTTGGTCAACATCAGTATCACCTGAGAGCGAGAGAGACAGACTTCAGATTGTGCTTTACATACAAAGCCACACAGAAGAGACCGCGCTGTTGTCTTGAAAGCCCCCTTGTGATTTGACTTTATTAAAACCCAAACAAAAGCTCGATGCCTTGTCAGCGGCAGTAAGGCCTTGCACACGCTCTCGCCGGACCAACTTCTCATATATATGCGGCAATGATCTTTAAGCCCCACTGGACTTTGCGTGAATGCCGCTGCTGCTAGGCAATGACTAAATGAATAAATAAGTTGATGCTATCATTCACTGCTAACACAGAATGGCAGGCTGCATAAATATCAGCCTTTTTTTTTTCCTTTGAAGAGCGCAATAAAGAATGTCGTGTTTTTACTGCATGCACTCTTTCACCTGCTCTCCATGACAAGTCGGCTACCACAGCTTGTGTAAATTAATCACAATAAGATTAAATCATTCATTGTATGATGCTGGTGAAGAGAATGAGATGCACGAGGAGGAGAACAGAGAATGCTTTCACCAGAGTGGTCGGTAGGGGAATGGGAAGTAAAATGAAGAGATCAAATCCAAGGCAGCAACTGCCAATTGAAGAGCAAACAATGAAAAACAGTAATGATAACATAAATAGTTCAATCGTACTTTATCCTAGTTTTTTTCAGTTGAATTAATTTCTCAGTTTTATCTGAATTGATATGTGTATTTGAAAAGACAATTCTCTTGACCAGGTAAAATAAAATTAAATAAAATAATAAAAAAATACGGTGACTGAATCATAGGCATTTGAGTTTATTAATTTCGTCCAATTTAAAAGTCTATGAAGCTGCTAGAATATAATTTTTTTTTTTTTTGGTCTAAGGTTTTGATTTGCATTAACACAAAATTGGAGCACGTATCCAGGTCCAGGTCTTGGGGGCAGCAGTCACAGCAGGGAAGCCCAGAGTATCCTCTGCCCAGCTGCTTCCTATAGCTCCCCCTGGCAGGATTGCGAGGCGTACCCCGGCCAGTTGGGAGAAAGAATCTCTCTAATGTGTCCTGGTCTGCCTAGAAGCCACCTCCCTGACGGACACGCCCAGGGAGGTGGCTTCAGGGAGTCGCAGCCTTACCAGATGCCCAAACCAGCTCAAATGGCTCCTCTCTATGCAGAGGAGCAGTGGTTCTACTTTGAGTTTCTAACCGATATCAGTGCTGATGGCACTACCTTGCCTTTTGGCTCGGCTCACTCTTCTGCCAATGCTTCCCAGATCCTGCTTATCAATCTCTTGCTCCCTTTAAGCCTCACACCTGAATAAGAACTACTACTGAATCCTTCCTGACCAGGAGTTAGCAATGCACCCCGTTCCAGCAGTAAACCATGGCCTCAGACTAGAAGAAGTTCAGCTGTGAACTGTCCCAGTGCGAGCTGCAGATCACTGTTCAATCTCGCAGATAGGATGACATCATCAGCAAAGATGCCGAGATCAGATTCTATGGTTAGCATTAAGGAACACCCCTGGCCACTTGGTTGTGTCTAGAAATTCTGTGCATAAAAGTTATGAAAAGAACCTATGAAAAAGGGAAGCAGGAGTCCAACTCTCCCAGGAAAGAAAACCATTATGAAACTCAGAAGTCAAGTCTTATATTTTCTTTTTCTTTAGTGTTCTTTAGTCTTTATATTTTATAAAGTATGAGGTACTTTACGGAAAATGTAATCGAACTTTGTCAGGCTGTTTTGTTTGTCATTCTCTACGAAGCTTCTGGCATTCACCACTGAATATGCTTCCTAATACCACTATGATCATCATCATCATATCCCCATTTTCTTCAAACTTCAAATACTGTGGAAGTCACATCCACGTTTTGTATCCTTACTTGTATTACACTGCACTGCAGCACAGCATATACAACTGTGACTTTCAAATTCATCACATTAAAAAAACATCAAAATGCGTTCGATTTGCACCAAAGAATAAGTGGTCATAATCTAGAGTTCAGGCCTCCCCAAACCCCTAGAGCCAGAGGAAGTGCACCCTCGTGCCTCGTGCAATTTGCCGTCCTTCATGCAACTCAATCTGCATCACTCCCAGACCCCTTCATGTCGGTGCCTCGGCATCTCTCGGGTCCTTCGCGTAGAGGTTAAATTGGAAATCATCCACACTAAGAAACGCTGTCACACTCGTGACACATTTGCTTTGGGGATGGGAGTCGGGTTTTCAAATCATGGTCCAGTAATGGCGACATTTAATCTGGGGTTAGCATTTTTTCCCCACAAAAACCTGCACTCAAGTGAGAGCCAGATATTGTTGTTATTACATGTGACATTGCTGAGTCTTTGTATATCCAATATATATGTTTTAAATTTGGGACGTCGGTGTGTTTTTGGAAAATAAATTCAGATGGCCATCTTTATTTAGATTCTAGATTGTAGTGATTCAATTAACCTGTATGGCTAAAACATCATCTGAACAAAAAGCTTTTATTCAGTATTTTGCATCAATAATAAGAGCAACAGTAAGAGTATGTCGGTCAGAAACTATAGCTGAACCCAATTCATTTAATTTGTCTACAATCATCGCGACTGACACAATGAGGCTCTTTCATCTGGGGTTTATGAGTGTTTCCGCCAAATTAGAGGGGAAGATACTGATTAAACTGCCGTGGTAATTATTTTCAAACAAAGAAGGAGCAGCAGATGCACATGAATATGTAATATCTGGAAAATTCACATTTTTATTAGAGCGTTTTAGGGTCTATAACGTTCAGCGACTTTGGAAAGAAGCTCTTCCCCTCGCTGAGGCCTCAGTAGCATCATTGTTCACATTGTTCCCTTCACCCTTTAGACAAATGAACGCCCTTGTGACGCCCTGTTTGTACAACGCAATCATAAAATCTGCTGATCACATCGCTCTCCAGAGGCTTTTCACCGCGTCTTGTTCAGGGTTTTATGCGTATTTTCCAATTATCACATGTTATAAAGAGAACAGGGATACCATTCATGAACAAAAAAAGGACGCACATTATCTAAACAGATACAAAAGACTCAGGTTCTGCTGTCCCACATATGTTTTCTTCCAGGATTTCATTAAAATCTAACAAGTACGACCCCCCACCTCCAGCCAGAAAGCAGCCTGCACTTGTGAATCTGTTTGCTCCAGTGAACCAGAACTGTTGGAGACATGCTCAGTGCACACATGAGGCGCTTCCTGCTAACTTACAGTTAAGTCCACCATTTGGTTGGAGAGCCGTGATCAGAACCGGTTTCATCTGGGAGGTCAATTAGCTGACACCCACCGTCTGCTCCTGCTTCCATCCAAAAGCAAATAGGGGAGGGAAACATTCATTTATCTTGCATTAACTGATAAACAAACACACAAAGTACATACCAATCAGCTTTTAATGTTTACACTATTGGAAGCGTCCTTGACATTGATGCGCCTAACAAAGAAGGGTGGAAGGGAGCGGTGCTCAGGGGTCGACTTATGACCTCCAACTGCATCATTAATCCACTTAAAAAAAAGCCTTAAACAAAAACATTTTCCATGTGTACTGAAAGAGAAGCCACAAAACAGCCAGATAATCGGTTGGTGTTTTTTGAAATGAACACGGCAGTTCTAACTTGTGGAGGTTAGAATGTCATTCAGTTTCAACTGCTCCAACAGCGCTGCAGTAAGCTGCAGTAATTCAGGGTTGAGAGTGTAGTTTCAGGAGCAGGTTACGGGGATTGAACTGGCTACCTTCCAATCGCAGGCCGGCTCCTCTAACACTCAAATATGCGTCTCCACTTCATCCACCGCCTCGCGCGCGTTGATTCATTCACTTCTAACTTCCTTAAATTCCAAATATTTCTCCCCTCAGCGAAGGCATCATTCTTAAATTAAGCCTCATTGCAGGATTTAACGGTTGTGTAGATACAACTGTGTTTTAGGTTTCAGGTGGTGTTTGCAAATTTGATCATGATGGCAGCATTACTTTGGCTGTTTATGTATTTCCACTTCAAGGAGGCTCAATGTTCTTGGCACAATAACCTCTGTGGCAGCACTTACGTCCGAAAATAATTTTAAAATCCTGCTGAGCCTTGCATTCCCAGCTCTATCTCACTGACTAATCAAAATCAAGCAGGGACGAGCCTTTGCATACACTTAGATTCCCTTTGCTAAATATTTATTTGGTGCTTGAATTGGATTTCACCAGAGCAGGAATGACTCTGACCGCTGACTTGTCTGCAGCATAAGTCAGCAGTTTTCCAAGACAATATGTCCTTCTCTGTTCATCAGTTTATCTATCTGTCCATCAGTTCAACCCATCACTTTTCCATCCATTTCATCACTTACTTTATTAATTTTTTTCAGCCCACATACAAACGATTGAGACAATAAAGAGCCACCAGTTGTGGGAGCAATTCCAAGCAAGTACAGGTGGAAAAACGGTACATTCACACCAAACGTGACCTGCTTCGATTCGACTTCTCCACGTTTAAAAAAGTAGGTTGATCCGCTAGCGTGTGTCTGAATTATAGCCCGTTACCCACTGTAGCTTTATGGTTGTAGCAATAAATAAATTGTATGTCACAGATGGGTATGGCTATCAGAGTCAGAGTTGCTAGTACCAGCAACAGTTTTGATCATCTCATTGATGAGTTCTCTCTCTCCACAAATGTAGTTCTTTGCAACGAATCGCCCCTCGACATTGACATTGGTGACATTGGTATGAACGTACCGCAAGAGTTGGTTCCATCTGGAATCAATCTTGCAATCATGCCGCTGTAATAACCGATCTGTTATCTATCCATTCACACATTGATATTAGCATTTTTTGCATGAGCAACATTGTGGTTTCCAAAACACAGTATTCAAGATTCTGTATTCCATATGTCCTCAGATTCGGCTTTTAATATTAAAAGCGCATCTCATAATATTTCAGAATTAGTGTATATAGTGTATCATTAGTGTGTATATATATATATATATATATATATATATATATATATATATATAGTGCAGGAGTTCCTGGTCCACTGATCACACCGATGCACAAGACACGTGGCAGCTAGGATGATAACAACAACAACAAACATGGAGGAATCCCTGAACAAAAGCTAACAAAAGCATCTGTTTGCTTTTGTTCAGGGAGGTTTTTCACTACACACTGGCCAGGGTTTCCACTACTCTGAATGTACTTGAAATTCTTATAAAATTGAAATTCTTATACTAATATTTTCAAGACATGAGAAGAGCTTTAGCTTAAAAAAGGTGATATAAAAACTTGAATATAGCCGCCATTGTGATTTATTGTGCTGTTGTCAAAATGATGCAAAATAAACAATATTTCGTTGTTTAAATGTATGTATGGGTCCACCATTTGATTCAGTAATATACCAAATTCATTCAAATGAAAAAATGAGTAATTATTTTTAATCGAATGTCACATATATATATATATATATATATATATATATATATATATATATATATATATATATATATATATATATATATATATATATATATATATATATATTAAGAAAACAGTCTGGCTAAAATGCATTTTTGGCAATGAAATATCTGCAGCATATGGGTTCCGAAAATAAACAAGTAGTTTGTCCCTTTGCACATACCATTCATGAACAGAAGGTAAAATGAATGTCCCAAAGATGACTTGTGTTTATCTTGGCAATAAAACTCAAACAACACAATTGGCTGAAGCCGGTAAGAGAATGCGTGGGCGCTTTCCAGTGATGTCTTCCAAGCAAACTCCCTTCCTTGCGCAGATTAAGATGTTTTCATTGTGAGGGATCGAATGATTTGCAGACTTTCCCAGGGAACAACAGTTTGAGAAAATGATTACTTACAGAGGAGTGTTGTTTTAATTTTCTCCTCTCAAATCTCTGCTGAGCCAAAGCGCCGGTAAAAAAAGGTAAAGCCTCCTGTATTGCAATAAATGTAGGAGCCAAGTAACACAATTATACGTCAACAAATTCACATAATGTTTGGTTCCACTTGCACGACAAAAAAGTATGTTTTTCAATAAGCATACGCCAATCTTTCCATTACGAAGACGATGGGGTGGTGACGAAGCGATTGTCACATGATTTGCAGCATTGTTCAGTTCAGTCTGACACCTTGGTTCTCAGAGAGAAAGTGGTGGAATATCCTGACCAGGCTGTAAGTGCCCTTCCCCTAGGGTTGTTTCAGAGATGCAGACAGAAAGATGCTATATTTTCCCAGTGAAGAAAGAGCTGAGCCAAAACCCAACACAACAAAGAAGTGGAGTTTCCTCGGTCCAGGAGAGACCCAGAATTCAACAGCAGACAGCTGGTTGTTCTGAACAGGCATCGCTAGTCATGAAAGAGAAGACCAAGCTCACACTTAAGACCAAGCTTCAGAGTCTGCAACGAATGGTGTGTTCCAGTTGTACACGGAAATTCCTGACTACGTCACCATATGGGGGATTTCAAAGTTCTCGAAATCCTGTACAATCCAAGATTTCCCAAACGTAAACATAAAGCAGCAGTTTCAGATCAAGGGAATTTGCAGAGACAAATAAATTATGTTGTGCTCCCTCTTCATCAGGCGGGGTTTCTCGCAGCAAGCAGATCGCATATCCATCAAGAAATTTCTGGAATGTGCTGAACTTGGTTGTAGTATTCCCAGCTACAACTTCCCGCTACCAAGTTAACCGGAATGCAGCATTGCAGTACCTCACTTCGGCGAAACCCCTGACACAATGGGGTTTTCCCCATTTCTCCCATGGCGTATTATATTGGGAAAGTTGACTTTTGTTCTATAGTGACGCCAAAGGCAGCCTTCATGCACGTTGACGTATAGGGATACGGATGGTTTTCCTTGAAGTGAAGTGATAAATGCTACTCAAATTGATTACAACAATACTTAATTGTAGGTGAAGCAAATCATCAACAAAAGCAACAGTCAAAACACATTTTTGCACATGACTGCTTACAGTGAAGAGGGTAGGTGTGAGTAGGTGGGCTTGTCGAAAGGCCAAGAAAAACATTCAGGATCACGCTGACAAGAGATTAGATGTTAAACGTAGTAAAACGACATCAAAACAGCACAACAAAGCCCTAAGAAAGGCGACGGTGTCAGAGCGGATAAGCGACTAATGAGTAGAAACTAGCCGCCCGGGCAGGGAAGATGTTGAACAAAGAACATGCGGCTTTCACTTTCAAGCATCTGTTTCACAGAAGTGAGAGAAGAGCTATTTTCAGCGGATGTGGTAATGACATTAATGACAATCGCAGTTGGAAAAAGCTGAATCGAACATGATGTGCAGTCTTATCTTATATGTGTCTTGATTATGTGTCAATTTTAACAAGCTGCTCGCATGGAAGTCTCGGTTAGAAATCAGCACAGATGGTTCATCATTGACACCGAAGAGAAATGTTCTTCAAAGAAAACTGGAGGAGGCAAACACAGTTCTGCATTATTCACCAGCAGCAAGCATGACAACATCAAGTCTTTCCTCCTCCATCAGAACTGATGGCTTCAAGCTCGGATCATTTGACACATTTCAGCAGTTACGCTACCGTCACAGCACTCGGTAAACTGGATTATCTTATATTATATCTGTTGATCTTGCTGCTACGCGGGCATTTTCCGAGGTACCACTCGGAATATCATAACAGCTTTCTGAAATGCCAAACCCCGCCACACCAAACCGGGGTCACTGGAAGTTCAGCGTTCAACAAAACATTTGCTGTTTCACCCAAATTCTGGTCTCTTGTGGAGGAGGGCAAAGCAGTCAGAGGTAAATAATGGCTTGAAAACAAAACCAAAACAGCAGTCTTAAGAGACGGACCCTGTCTGAAATATTTGCCGACTCCTTTTACTTGGATGTGCAAAAACCCCCTTGAGATCAGCAGATGAAGTTCATTGACCGGCAATGTCACTCAGGGCTCACAGCCAAGCTCAGAGAAGCAAATGGAACAGCAGGCATCTTTCAGCTCCTCTGTCCAGAATTGCCCATGTCAGGTGTTATTTGGTTTAGATTTCAGAAGCCACGTAGACGTGTGAAGTGAATTCTCCTCCATGGATCAGTTAATCAAGTGCAAACCTGAAGTCACACTGAGTTGTGACCCTGAAGTAGATGTTTCGGAGGAGACCCACTTTGGAAAAATACCCGCACTGCCGAGAAAATGTGAGGCTGCACTGATGAAAGAATATTTCCAACATCCAGGATCATTTATTTTTAGTCTCCCTAGAAAGCAGGCTGTACCACTTTACATGGTTATTACAAATTGAAGTCCAATTCTGGACCGGAACACACACATCTGTTTAGGTAGCCATTCATTCTCTTATTCCACTTATCCCTTAATGGGGTTGCTGGAGTCTGCAGCAGGTAGCTGGGGTGAGAGGGCCGGCAGAGGGCTGGTTCAAGCTGGCGACTGGTCGGTGGGTGTGTCCTTTACAAAGTCAGAAGGATGTCATGGAAGTACTGGACATTAAATTAAATACGTGAACTCAGACAACAGTCACGTCTACAAACTACATCAGCCTATACAGACGCACCAGTGACATACCACATCTGTCCGACGTCAATATCTTCACATCAGAAGATGGATCTTTAATAGTCATTATCACAGGTACAATAACATTCAAGCGCTCTCCAGTCAGTGCCTGTGCACGTGACAAAAGGCATTGCGTGCCTGATTCTGGTATGAAAACAAATAGTCCCAGTAAAGCTACGAATATTTTTTATAATGTCAATGTGTTGTGGATTTCCATCCTTCCCCTTTTAGTTCTGCTTTAACTATTATGAACACGGGCTGCTTCGATAGAAAGTACTGAGGTTCTGACTGAATCCAGAATCAGAGTCAGTGTGAAAGAGTTGACATTCAAAGAGACCAGCAGAAAGATGTCTTTCATGCTTGATCTTTATTTGATCATTTCCTTGTCGCCTATGGTGTGAAATAGGGTGCTCTTTAACTTGCCAGCACAGTGTTTTATTTTGCAAATGAATACTTGGTCTTTTTCATTGTAGGACTTCAGGCCTGAATGACCTGCACCACTCAAAATTGACACGGATGATGCAGACGCTGTCAGTGGAATGCAGGTGACAAAATTCACAATTGAAAGAAACATTAGAGATTAGAAGATTAAAAGTCATCAAGTCACCAAGTTCATATTCTGTGAACTGTGAATTTTAAAGGCTAAATTCGGCATCAGGCTTCTCTGCAGTGCGCGTCAAAATATACTACGGACTCACAACACAGACATTTTTCAATCTTTCAACGAATTCACCAGCATCATTTTTGGGGTATTTCTGCAGAAGAATTGATCATCAAAATTACTTTTGAATTTAACTAAGGGCCACAGCTGGAGGCCTGGATTTGGCCCGCAGACCTTGACTTTGACACTCTGACGGCTCTAGCTCCTGTGATATCTACCACATGCAACTCTTCATCCACCAGTCGTCTCAGTCGTGAGAGATGTTAAATGCAACTGCTGGGATTCACCGAACAAACCTTTTTTTTTATACAGCAGCCATCAACGCTAATGTCAGCAACCTTGTGTTCTCAACTGGCACAACAATGAGTTATAGACAAGCACAAATATTGATTCAAAAAAGGCTCCGCAGCTTGACACTGTTGTAAGCGATTCATTATTTTTACCAAGTGCTATCATAAACACATCTTAACACCAACCAGTAAGATATGACTGATATGACTTTCCTCACAGACTTAAATCAGCAACTATTGTGTTTCTTTCTTGAGCACATGCACACAGCACCTACTGTAGCAGACTTGTCGGACTGTAAACGTGACAAGTGACAAGAGTGCGTATTTTATCTGGAACGCACCTTTAAATGGCAGTATTATCTTTTAGGTTATAGTGATGTCAGTGAGCAGCAAAGACATACAGCAGATAATGCCGAGTGTATCTTCAAAGAGCGAGTCGGCGTGTGTGGTTTGATTAAGTTTATCCTCCTCTCTTCACACTGGCCATCTGTCATGAATAATTCCACCTTTGTATTGATTCAGACAGATGTTTACTTTAGATATCACATCAGCGCGGCTAACACAGGCTCGATTGGGAGCACGCTCCTCTTGTACTTTACAAGGGTTAGATATGTAAGATTAATGTCACGCTCTCTGCGTCTGAAAAGATTCTAGCTGTTTTGCGGTGATATACTCATTCGTAGTGTCATGAGGAGTTGTGACTGGCAGTCGCAGCATCCCCTCCTCACAGCTAAAAGGCAAAATAGCCAGCGGGAAAAAAATGGACTGGCTGTGTATAAGGTCCATTCAAGGGGCCATGTGAGAAAAGTGAAGACAGAAAAGTACAGCGAAGAACTTGGACAAAGAGAACTTTTCCAGCTTCTTCTTCGCCTTTACAGCTCCAAGGAACATGGAACAGTTGACAGCCAAAATAATAATCGTGTCATAATTGAGTTGTATTGCAATGTATGGATGTAACTCCAGTTCTATGCGCAGATGCAGAGCCTTTTAATATACTTTGTTATTGGTTTATCCCTTATAAGGCATCGACTTTGCCCTGAAAGATCTTTTATATAAGCCCACTGCTACTGTGAATTGTCCCTTGTTAAACTCAGCAACAAACAGAAGGTCCTGCTAAGCGAACAGTTAGATGGCTCTGCCGGTGCTCATAGAACTGGAGTTACATCCAGGTAGTATTTCTATTCTGTAAATGCGCCGCCCTCTAACAGACTTCCCTATTGGTTTATACCCAAAGTAAGTAAGTAACCTCCTAGCTGTGGCACAGGCACCAGGAGGAAAACTCATCCCATGTGACCTCACTGCACTGCAGACAAGGTCACTGTATCCGAGACAGCATGAGACAGCTACCCAGCAGGAACCAGCAGCAAATGGGATTGAAAAAAATTAAAATTAACATTAAAATTAAAGGTAAGTCATTCTAAATTAAGGCAAAAAAAACAACTGTGGTATATCACGGTCACAGCATGTGATGAGGGCCACTGTACCTTCAATTTGAATACAAGCGACTAAAATAATGTTTACACTGCAGCCATTAGTGCTGCAGTGAGGGACCCATGGTCCGACTAAAGGTTTATGATCCAAGTGATGAAGAAATAAAAATGTTAAGTGCCTCCATCATGTTTTCATGTTCTGTGGACATATTTGGATGAAATTTCCAAGAAATTTGTGAAATGGGACAAGGATATCACCGTCTGGATCCAGGACATTTTTAATGGATTCATTAACATTGGAGAGCATTTTCCTATGTCATTGAGGGGTTGTGCTGAGGGTGGGCTGAAGCTACTTGGCGGAGGTTTGCGCTCTCTGAGTGCTTTGCAAGTCTATCTAAATGACATTGTAATTTATTCTAACTTTTCTTTGAGTTTGAAGCCTCTTTCCTGCACATGAAGTATTTATTTCCGCAATAAATCAATTATGTATGACTTGATATGATATTGAATTTACCTTCAGTTTTGCCTGATTCCACCTTCACTGCTTCCTGGCCTGTAATCCACTCGGTTCTTTATTAATTGAAAGTAGCTTAAAGGCATTTTTTCAGCCCAGCAAATTAAACTTTTCCACATGAAATTTTTTTGCATTCTGGCAGCTATTTATCCTTCAGAATGCGTTGTGATGTGTCATCAGATCTATGGTTCCGTGTGCCTGGCATTTAACAAGAACTGAGCACTGAGTTGTTATCAGTCCTAACAGGGGCAAAATATTTATGACCCTCTGGTGAAATGGCCTTTACAAAGACAACAGACCGAAACCTAATGGACACTGTCATGCACAGTAAAATGAGCCTTGGCAGTTTGGAAATTAGGAAGAATTATACCTTCCATCTGCACGGCAATTAACTTTATGCATTTACTTGGGAGGAATCCAGAATCGTGGGCAGATGTTGTTCAACACATTGTCGACTCAGAAACTTTCTGAGGGATACTGGGCCAGCTGCAGTTAACGCATCACTGATGCAATATTCACTTTGAAGGTTCTTCTATAGCACAGGTGATTGAAGTTTGGCGCGTCACAAGAGCCAACAGGCTTCCATCGCTCACTGCTCTTAATAGCGTGACTATCGTTTTACAAATTCTGGGAGTCTCAGAACGGATCTCTGATTATGATTCAATTTGAATGCAGTTTTGTCTGGATATGAACTAATCTGCCTTTTATTCGTGGGGTGAGTTTGGGAGGATGACGGCGGCCTTCTGTGTAATTATATTTTTCTTTTTCTTCAGAGCCTTTTTTTTTTTTTTTTTTTACCTCTTTGGCGTGAGGGAAACTTCATGAATAAAGTTCCACTGATTAATGTCTGTCTTTTTGTTATCTTGGAGTCTCATTGGGACCTAAGCTGAATTGCTATGATCACAATTTGGACATAATGCATAATGCATTTCATCGGAATGATTTTTTTTCTCTCCCGCATGATGTTTAAAAAGAGAAGTAGGGTTCAGCTGCACGGGGTTGAAGATCCACTCCACTCGTGGTGCCAACCAGTGCGCAGTGTGAGTGAAACGCAGGATCATATATGGTGCTATATATACCAAGTGACATGAAATTAAATTCATAAAGCCCATTCATGCTCAACGTTACGTAAGGATTAACAATACTTCGTCCACAGTCAGTTGTTTTGGAATTGTCGTTGTCGTAAACTTTTGACTCTGAGCTGCTCCTACTGGTGGATATATTCGTGAACAGCGATACAAACGTCAAGAAAACAAGAAAACGTGATCAGTGATGAAACGGAGGGGTACAATTTCACATGTAAAGAGAGCACAAATTGGCCTTTTGAGCCAGAAAAGGTGCAGTAGGTCACTTTGGAAAAACATTCCCAGTGGTTCTCATCAACACGGGGCTGGATCTCATCCAAACTTGGGCAGTAGTATTCAAGTTCAAAGGCATTTTGGATTTTTTTTTTTTTTTAATAGCAAATTGAATGACCGAAGTGATGTGTTTGAAAGAATGAAAATTCCAAACTATTAAATGAAACTGCAGACGTGGGTAGTAGTTACGGACAGCATAAGACAACTTGTTAGCATCGGTTAACTGCAGTTAACTAGCTGCTTGTTTCATGCTTTAGGGCGCAGCCAATCCTGGAATAGCTCCTTTCTGTTTGACAGCTTGCCACTGGTTACACCGGTTCAAGTCACTTGAACACACAGAGGTCTTTCATCTACTGAATCGATCTGACAGGCCAAAGTCACGTGACTCACGTCAATCCAAGTCCTGCGTCAGTGTATGTAAGTATGAAGTGCTCTGTTGAAAAAAATATATAATTAACACTAACTGTCTACATGTAGCTATGGAACACACACAAACAAGACATAATTTGTGCGTGCAAAGTTTGTCTAACTTTGACTCTGATTTCAGGTGGCAATATCCATTTCATCCACCAGCTAAACTGAATGCTCACTGCAACAAGAGCACTCACACACTAAAAAGCTTAAGTTGCACAACAACGACTATACCATTGTATTGATTCAACTACCATCATATTTAGTGTATATTATGGGATGTGAGAGCTGATTCCAATAATAAAAAAATAAACAAATAAAAAGGAGATTTAGAATGAAAACATCTGGAACGTTTCACAGCTGAGTTGACACAATCGTCCCCAAAACGGAGACAAGTGAAATGCTTAGGCTGATGAGGAAATACGGCCCTGACTCAGGTGGGGTTATTGCTGTGTCATAAGAGAGGAGGAGACCAACGGAGGGATCTGTGCAGAGTCAGCAGTAATGAGAAGTCTGTTTCCTTCCGTCGCGGTGAAGAGAGAAATGAGTCAGAAGGCCGAACATGAGTTTTTCCACAGGGTGTCTGGACTTTCCATTAGAGATCGGTCGAGACGTGAGGTCATCCAGGGCAAGTCGCCAGCAGAGTCGGTTTGAGCATCTTGTTAGTAAGCCAGGCTAGCAGAGGGAGCTCATCAAATGAGGACTGAAGGGCACCGGAGCACCGTCACATGGACAGAGGAAAAATGAAATTAAATGTATGTGCTTTTTCTTCTTACCCTTAGTTTGAAGTTCTCAATGTAAATGCCAGTTTTGACATGGCTAAGACATACTAAGACCTTCGAGAAGCAAGTGGCCCGACACAGCTTCACTAGCTTGTACGCTATGTGAAGAAATTGATGTTGTCACTAGTTTGTTTGTTTGCTTGTGCCTTCGCATAACTCAACAAATTGAGAATGTATTTCTTGTAAATTTTCAGAAATGATCAGAAATGGTTTGCTCAGAAGATATGATTTTTGTGGTGTTCAGCAGTATCAGGTAACTTCGCATCAAGTGGCATCTGGAAGCCAGGAATAAAAAAAAAATGGAAGAAAAAAAAATTGACGAAATAAAAGAACAATAAGCAAATAATTTTTAAAAAAGTGGAGAAAAAGCTAACTTCTCCTTTCTACAGGCAGCAACCTATAAGTGATAGGAATGAGCATTTTAAAAAGAATTTGGTGTCTGTAATTGGTGTTTCCTTCCTGTTTTGGGGCACACAGCGCAGTCAATCATCTCAACAGCGTTAAGATCTCTTAAGCACCTGAACTTCAACAACGTGCACCAGATCTTCTTTTGTATCATCACGACCACTGCAGTTAGTTCGTGTTTTACTGTTCATTGTTTGTTCTCTCTATATACAGACACTGCTTGCATTTGTTCTCCCGGTTCTGTGACACATTTTCTTATATGTCAAAAATCTGTATTATAATTTTGTATTAACTATTGTATTCGACTGTCTCCTGTGACACTTCCATTACTGCACTTGGGTCCTGCTCCGTGTCTCGAACACAACAAAGAGTTCATTTTCCCCACGTTTCATTTCAAGTTTCTTTTTTTGCTTCTGTTCATCTTTCAAGAACTTACAAAAAATCTATCTGTCGGTCTAAGTACTTAAAGATGGGCTAATGAGGCTTCATGAAACAGTGTCCTCATACACAGACGGTGTCGCTTCACTTGACCATGGAGTGTTAGTTAAAAATGTGTTCTCTGTCCTCAAAGATTACAGAGTGGAAAGTGTCTTCTTGTTGGCTCTGAGAAGGAGGACACTGATTCATAAAGCTTCGTTACTCCATCACTACTTAATAGTGGTTTGACAGTGATGAAAAAAGTGGCCACAATTACTTCTTAATATAATATTTCCATTTGTGGATTGAAAGAATTGGAATAAGAAAAGGTGACTAGAAGGCAACTTGCCCAGTCCACGATGATGTGTGACCTCGGGGAAGCTTTGCTGTGATGCTGAGAGTTTGAGATGGGCGACGGATATTTCAGCTTGGTGCGTTTTGTTGCCACTCTGGATGCTGTGTTGAAACTGTTTCATGAGGTCAAACTTTCTTAGTCCATTGGAGGAGAAAGTGATGCGTGTGTGTTTAAATCCGGCTTTTGATATGAACACAAGCCTGAAACAGAATGTTAACTTTAATCATAACTAGTAAATATACTCATGGGTTAAGTCTGCCCCAAATGTTTACCAAAGAATGGGCCGCCAGTCAGCTTTTATTCTAAAATGATGTGTATTTTATCAATATTTCCCCACAATGAAATGGAACTCGTCTCCAACTGGATTACCTGGCATCAAAGAGCAAACACACCTAAATCCTCTTTAAATCTTCAGCCTTAAATGTAAAAGCACTGATACGAACGTAATCATCATGTTAGAATAAATTGAGGATTAATGGAGACTCGGGGCTTAGGTTTCGGAGATTACATCGGCGGAATGAAGCTCTGGGACGGAGGTGGGGGAATTGAGAAAGCGGTTATTGAGGGATGACCACCTGAGACAAATGAGAAGAGCAACAGTGCACACGCCACAATTCATCCCCGCTCTCAGCCGCGTGATGATCTGGCCTTATCAGCTGTCGGAAGCAAGTCGCCTCATCAATAAGGCTGTCATCACAGTTAGCTGCTGCAATTAACCAGATGGATGATTCCATAAAAGCAATTGTTGCTGGAGTTTGTGCCTGGAATATTAATAATAAGGACCGAAAACGACACTTAAACTCTCCGTGAGTGAGTTTCAGGGGTGTCGAAGTTTATGGACTGACATTGTATGTGACACAGAAATGATAAGGAGCTACTCTTCTCTTTTGTATCATAAAAAAGTATCTCAGGAATTTACTGTGTGGAAAATAACTTCAGTGGAACAGAAGAGCAAGGTGTTAATAGCTTTCACACATGTGGCCCTTTGGCAGTAAATACAGTATGTGGCCCTCATGAGGTCGGCCTTTGAAAGTGCTTACACTGGAATGTTTCTGACAGCGACTATTTTATTTTTTACTCTTTATGTTATTCATCATAAGTTCTAGTTTTATATCATTTTAATGGAAATATTCTCTTCTTTGTTTTCCTTCTTCGTCATTTGACTTTCATGTAAAAATAAGTTGCCCCCTTAAAATACCCAAATATATATATTTACAAATACATCTCACGTATGATGTATGTGATGGATTGAGAATCTTTAAACAATTGTTTCAAATTTTTAAAAAGAGAATTTTACTACCCAATCCAACCCTTACCATGAGCTGGGTAGCAGAGGCAGGGAGACAAAGACGCCCTCGTCCCTGGTTACATGGGCCAACTCATCTGGGATCCCGATTAGGTCCCTGGCCATAATGGAGATAGAATCTCTCCACAAGGTCCTGGGTCAGAGCCATGGTCTCCTCCCACCTTTGTCGTGGCTGGAACCAAACAAGCTTCCTGAAGGCCTCAACTGGGTCCTTTCAATGTGGAGCTTCTCCACATTTCTCCTTTCAATGGGCTTTATCTGGGGTTTGAGCTTGTCAACCTATGACGTGAACCACACGCCTGAGTAAAGTCATTCAGTCGCTTGCCTCACCTCATTCTTTCAGTCAGGAGCCAGAGTTTAAAACAACAGAGGAGGGTTGGCTCAAACATCAAGCAGATAATTGAAATCTTCTGGCTCAACTCTCTTTTCCATCATGAAGCGGCTCAGATTCTCCGCCCGATCTGCTGCACCATTGTCCCTTCACTTGCGAGGAATCCAGGAGATGGAAACTTCCCCTCATGGGGCAGTGACACCAACCAGTCTACTCTTTTTTGAAGCACAATTGACTTTCATTTAGAGGTGTTGAACCTCCTTCCTTCCGCTTCACGCTGGAAGAGCAGGACATCTGATGAAGCCAATAGGACCCTGTGATCCTTTTCTTTTCCCATCATGAAGAGGATTTTTCATCGTCGCCTCCTGTCTTTAGGCTCAGTATATAACATGGCCCCTAAGGAAATGGAATTGCCCGTACGTGATTGAAGGGCCGCTTCAAATCATCAGCTCGTCCTGACTAAACAGTGAGATTTATTTATTTTTTTACAGAGTCAATGTGA
Organism: Synchiropus splendidus; assembly: GCF_027744825.2. Taxonomy (NCBI): domain Eukaryota; kingdom Metazoa; phylum Chordata; class Actinopteri; order Syngnathiformes; family Callionymidae; genus Synchiropus; species Synchiropus splendidus. The sequence goes on from NC_071342.1 coordinate 6,764,401, forward strand.
GGTTAAGTGATTCAGAGACCTGACATACTCCGTTCTCCAACCGGGTTGCAGGGTGGGCACGTCAAATGAATAAACATTTAGAAGAACAGAACAGCTGAGTTGGAGACAGTGACATCGAGTCAGCAGCGGCACAATAAATTGCACACGAGTGAAACAAACAATGCTGGAATATAAATAAACAATTACCCTCCTTTGTCTGCAGCTCCCTCTCAAATGCAACTGGGACAAAGCAATTCTACATTCCTTCCACAGGGATAACTGAACAACCTGCACCTTTAAAATCCGCAATTAACGGTGTTCATGTTGTTAGAAATTAGCTAGGGAAAAAAGCCATGTTATTGGAACATACTTTTCCCATGATCATTTAAATATTGTCGCAGGAAATGTGCCCAAGGAACAAGTAAGGAGCAGGCTGTTGTATCCGTTAGAGTGAAGTCTCTTTGTGTCGCCTCGGCTCTCCCACAAGGTAAGAAGAGCGTCTTTGCTTTTCCCTAACTTGCTATTTGTGCACATATTGTGTGCTTCTCATCTTTTCAGGTCGGTTTGATGTGGCAGCAGTTTTAATTTCTTCTCCCACGGAGGCTCTTTAATTATAGAATGACGGCGCCCTGTGGATTCTCCCCAGTCGGACAGGTAATAAGAAGAATGGTAGATGGTACATAATGGCTTGATTTAATGGAAAAACTAAATAAAAAATGCGCCTTCAGCGGCTTGACCAAAACCAGTGGCTGAATACGGTGCCACTCACAGTGCTGATCGATCGTAAGCAGTAAAGAAGAAAATGAAAAATAACTTCATTTATATGGGAAATTTGTCCAAGAACGTTGTGAACCGCTCTGATGAAAAATTATTTTGTGCTTCAAAAAAAGATGAAGGGGATGAAGAAAAACTACTCTTTTTTTTTGCTAATAATAAATGGGCAGATTTGGGGGTTTTAGTTTTTGTCTTTAAAAAAAAAGAAAAAAAATGGCAGTCTGGACTTACCTCAGAAGTGAAGGTTGTCAGCTGCCACATTTTTAATCACAAGTCTGCCCTCACCCTGATTATTGGTTTCCTCCAGATCTCATCACGTTCACCTTGCATCAATCAGTGGAGGAACTGAAGAGCCTCGCCCAGCTGCCAGTTTATTCCATTTCTCAATCTGAGCATTTGTCAAGCGCTGCCAGCATCAGCCAACCCTCTCCACCCCGTCTGCGCTGAGCCTACAGACCCCCCACCACGCAACCACAACCCTTTTCTAGTGGGAGCGCACTCCTGTCTCGCCCCAAAAGTAAAAGCCTCTTCTCAGTCAACTTGGCACTTTCAATGAGGAGGTCACGGCATACAGTATGTCATGACACTATCTTTTTAGGAAACACCAGCTTCCCACCAGCAGCTGGCTTGACCTGGCATGACCCTGGACCAAAGATAAGTGTGGGCACAAAGGATGGCTGGAAATAAAGAGCTTAACCTTCTAGATCAACTCTCTTTCTGTCTTTCCCCTGGCTTTGATCCTCTGATCCACCACTGTGCCCTCACTCGTGAAAAAGACTCCCACATATGGAAACACTTTTTTGAGGCCTAATGGCCTCAGATTTAGAGGAGCTGATCCCGATTCCTGCCACTACATGTTCGATAGCGACCCAGTAAGTGCTGAGGGAAAGAGCATGCCAAATCTACTCCTCTGCTCCGCCCACAGTCGGCACCCCGCCTACATACCCCCCCAAGTACTCTACCACAACCCCATCCAGTGAGACCACACTTCTCCAAAAGTAAAAGTCACTTCAATAAATACCTTGCTTCCCTCATCTTCTGAATTTAGGTCCCCACCGCTGAAGTTGTGACAGCCTTGCTAACTGAGATGTCAGTTCTAGATGGCAGCGACATCATATGTGTTAGATACACTTAAATGAGGACCGGAATATTTCTGACAGTCCATGGAAACCTCCCAGGCTATTTCAGATTGAGTGCAACAGTCTTTCATACTGCTGAAAGACACATATACTGTTGAGAAAAGAAGTCTGATGACTTCCTGTACACATCAGTACACATCATAGACGTTTTTCCCACCTTCTTCATAAAAAAAAAAAAAAAACACAATGAGGCAGACACTGTCTCTTTCTGATGCATAAAGTGAGCAATATTGTCACCAAATCTGGATTCTATTGAGTCTGTGTGTGGATTAATCTGACACAAATGATAATGCACCATCCTGTATATTTCAATGCATCATCAGACCTTTTCATTTATTAATTTATTTTAATTCAAATCTAAAGCATAGACAGGTGTTTCTGACATGAAAACCAGAGCAATTTCAATTAATACAGCTGCGTTTGTTTTAAATTTCACGACTACATCTCAACGTATGATCACAAATAACCACATCTAACTACCACCAGTCTAAGACCAACGTTAATAAGATAAACTAACAACAATGTATAACACTGGAGATTATAATACTTGCACTTTGCACCACAGAGGCGGGTGATTGCTCATTTTGAAGCTCAAAGACATCAGATTTAATGTGCTAAGATAAGCATATGATAAGTCTTACGAGCACATAATTGCAGTGGTCATGCTCAAATAATTATTGTGATATTAAAGGTTAGTTCCTTCACGGGCTGATCTTTTCATGGGATTTAATATTGAAATCAAACCCCCATCGAGCACTGTAATAAGTTTCTTTTCATAGATTTGACATATTACTTAGAGGAGAAAGTTATGTTGTGCAGCTTCTCGCTCAAAAGATCACACGAGGAGGGAGGTCAGTGTATTCAGATCGGTCAGACATTCGGCCTGTTCACTGCTCAGTGCACAGTACAGCAGTAAATGAAGAGGAGGTGCTTCACGTCTCATGATGGTGGGTCGTGCAGCAGTGTTGAATTTTAGAAATTACTTGGATATTTGTTACTTAATGCACCTCCAATGATGTTTTCTTCATTCATGTCCTACCAGAGGTTTACGATTACGAACAATTTAGCCCCAAAACTTTACTTGTTATTCCACATAAACACATTTGTGTAGCATTTTTTCCGTAACTGTTACACATATATTATCTGTAGAAACATTTTTTTAACTAAGTATGTATCTTACGTAAGTACGTATTTATCATACGTATCTACGTACGTATTTAAGAAAAGTCACATCACATCACCGTAGATTCGCATTAAATGTGGGGCATCCCACATGTGGGGTCTCTACCAGTTAAAAGTGCATAAAAGTAGCGCTGAATAGAAACAAAAAGAATAAAGGCAGAACGAAACCAGTGAGCTGAAACCCATATATCAATTAAAAATAGCCACTATAGATGACATTCCTTCTGTTGCCCTGCTCTCTTGCAACTTCCCTCTACCACAGAAAGAATATAAGATAAGTCAGATCTGAGTGCAATTTGATTCAAATGACTGGCGAAGGTATATGTCAACAAGAGAAAGAGAATGGTGGAGCCCGCACAAACATCCGCCGCTGGACGACTCTAACGCTAATAACCAGCTGACTTCCGTGGGTAAATATAAAACAACAAACAAGCTTATGAAACAAAATCAAAGGCCCCCGGAGCTTTGTGGCACGCATCACCTCTCCATAGCATCGCCACATTAAACAGCATTGGTTAACATTTATTAAATAAATAAACGTCTACGTGTATGAGAGGAGGCAGGAGAGAGAGGCCTACTGTATTCCAGTCCCACCTCAGCAGGACACATAACGTACGGAGGCTTTTGTCTGCCACATCAATTTACCACCAGTCATTAACAAAGGCAAGGCTTCCTCGTGGACCAGATGTTGTGCCGAAGCTCGGCCGTTTGAAGTCGGAGATACCAGGTTTCCCACGGAGAGTCACTGTGATCATGAAGTAGAAAAGCCACGTCGCTGTGTCAATGAAATAAAAATAAATGTTTTTATTCATGATTGAAGAGCGATGAATAATGATGAGCCAAATGATGCTGAATGCCATCGAGTCGTCTACCTCATTTCCCAGGAATGGGCAATTTGTGTTTCAACGTCATTCGCACAGATGGTTGGATGGGGCCATGAAACCACACTCATGGAATTGATTTGTTTATTTACCATTGTTCATAGAGTACAGTCACCTCTTCTGCATATATATGTGTGTGTGTGTGGGCTTGTTCTTCCGACTTTGTGGGGAGCAATTCTTGATAAACCACTATCCTTGTGAGGGCCATATGACTTCGTGGGGACTTTTGAGGTTAAAAACTTCTAAATAACTGGGTCATTAGGATTAGGTTAAGTTCGGTTAAGAGCAATGGTCGGGTTTAGCCATTTGTTTTGGACGGTTAGGTTTCGGAAAGCATTATGGCAATGAGCAGACCCCACAAAGATGGTACAGTATGACAAACCTGGGCATGTGTGTGTACAATGGCAGTAGATACACTTCCTCACTGTGGGATAAATAACAGTCTCTTACTACTCAAATTTAAAAAGAGAAACATGATGGAATCACTTTGAAAAGGATCTACTGTGATTGATTTGAAAAATAGTTTGGGAGGGGAAAAAAAAATCAGGAAACATTCTAAGAATCGTCAGAATAGAGGTCATAGAACCAGAACTCAGACAAAAAGCGTGTATTGGTCAATCAATATTTAATATTAGAGCTTGAACAAAGTATACATATATTTGAAAAAAGGTTCATGGAAAACTGAAAGCTTAACAGGGAAAAAAGAGAAAAGAAAAGCTTGTCAGACGACATTAATGTAAAAATAAAGACATTTTTTAAACATTATTATTTTAGAAGTTTCATTAAAAGTGTATTATAATATCAAAGAGTCAGATTAACAAGGAAAAATATAAATGCCCATCATTCCAAGCAGGACCCTAAGTATCAAAATAGTAAATGTTTCCGCTCTGACGTCATGCTAAATCCAAAAGAGTCAGATGTAGAGCATGGGGCACTCAAGCCACTGTGTCATCACTGATCATGGTCCCGACTGCAACTTCATTCATGACCAGGGTCTCTGCCATGCCTGACACTTGGTCCTCACAGTCAGTCAGTTTAGAGGGATGGCGAGGAAACTGCTGGCCATATGTGAAGATTAACCTTCTGGCTCAGGTTTTTCACACTCCAAAACACCAGCAAAGCAAGTTCATTCTTTCCCTTAGGCATCAAAAAATCTGCAAAACACCTGTCAATGAAGAGGCTTGGCATCAACAGAAACAGCAGCAACTAAAACGCATGAGAATAAGAAATACTATCCTTGCAGCCATGTATTTTCATGTTACAAATATGATTTCGCTTTCAGTCACTCATTGAGAACCATTAAATGACAAGACAAGCACACAGTCAGTCCACGAGCATCAAAATCCATTTTACATCATCTGCTCTCGGCCCACAAGAACACATTTAGCTTCCCCTTTATCATCCGCTGCCATCCATGCTGGGCGTTCTGACATCAACAAATGGAATGCTACATGAGGTAAAGTCGTTGAGATGTAAACAAAATACCTGAAGTGACTCAGTTTCGATATAGATATATGGAGTGAGGAGCATCATTGACTTTCCTGGTGGAAGTATGTAAATGAAAGCGCAACATTAATGTCTGATTTTATCTCTCTGTTGACACAACAGCTGCACAAGGAAGCAGCGCTGGCAGATCCTCTTAACTATCCACCTTCATCTTTGAGCTTATGTTCCCGCCTAATTTGCGTCTTTGCCGTAAATCAAAGCCTGTTCTGGTTGAGTCAGGAGGCCTCAGTGGCCTGCTGAGCCGCGGAGCTTCAGGCGCTCGAGGAGATGATCAATACCAGCCAGATTTTGACAGCAAGAGGTCAGTTCTGTCCAAAGTGAAAAGTCACCTCGGCAAGAAATGCGTTTGGTAAACTACCTCTGACTCCTACTTTCATTTGATTCTAATAAAGTTAAACTAGCGATAAGTCACAGTGGGAGTTATTTATGAGCTTCCTAAATCAGCTCCAAACCTTCAAGAAGAGTGAAAGAATTTGCCTTTTCATGTCTTTCGATGGAGGAAGAAGCATTGAGCAATTCAGGCTCCAAACTCCACTAAGCCTCACCCGAGGTTACAGGTCATCTTAAAGTGGAAACCAACCTTCTTGTAAGAATCACTATTCTACCATGCTGACCTTGAATCCAATAAAAGAAAGATCCCTTCAAGTCCTTTCCTTCCGTTTGCGTTGACACCTTAAAGGCTTTGTCTTTGATGACAACCTGTCATGACCCTAAAACCCTTACTCTTATAGGGAGTTTACATAAAGGTTTGGTTTTATTACAACTTCAGACACAGGATGAGCTCTTTACTGTCTCAACCTTGAAAAAATATCACCATTAAAAACTCTTTCTGGGGCTGCTCTACTCATGTTTTGCTCATGCAAAAACACATTATACATGCTAATACATACACCAAAAACATGCTTAACAGTCAGTCGAGGCACCACCAACGGTATACTTCTATATCACAGCTATGAATGTGCAATTTATCTTAGAGAAATGCAAGTTAATCCATCTGATGAGTCAAGCTTTTGCTCAGTTAGAAAACTCTTTGCTTTAGTTGTACATGCAATATTGTACACACCAAGGTGCAGTGAGTGTGATGAGAAGGAGATGTTTCTTTCAATAGTTTTAGTTCTTTTTCTGCGAACAGACGGAGGTGTAACAGTTGGAGTCCAGAGCAAATAAAAAAATTCTGCGGTTATCATTCTTGTGATGACACACAACTTGTGTGGGCTTGAACAAGGACCGGCACAGATGGAGGTACAGCTGCTGGAATCCTGAACTGTCCCACGGCGTAATAAAGCACCAGATCCTGCTCAGCCAAATCATACCAAAGCAAACTCTGGGGTACATTTCTCTTATAATTCTTGACTCAAGAATGATAAACAAGAATGATTTTGGTCCACGGCTGAGCCAGTTGTGTCCAGCAACTGCCTGCTCAGAACTGCACTTTCAGTCTGCAGTTGCAGAAAGTGGGCAGAGCTCCGGGTTTTTATCTGTCAGACTGAAACACAGGGCTTCTTTTTCAGATGTACAACACAAAACATAGCATTACACAACAAGAGTACCGTAATTTGTGGACCATAAGATGCTATTTAATCTCAAAACTATGGACAAGAGGGTACAACAGTACATTCTGAGCACTTAAATGTAAAAGAAAAAGACTAATTGATGACTCAAGTTCAGAACGTTGCCCAGTTTGTTTCATGAGCCAGTCTTGATGCTGGACCTCAAAACCAGATTAGAAGTGCTCCTCATGCATTTTTAAGCCGGGTGCACCACTGACCTTTCTACGGCGCAGACAGCACCACTGCACCTGCGGCTTATAGACCGCTGTGGCTTATGCATGAACAAAATCTATTTTCCTTCTTAAATTTAGTGGGTGGGGCTAAAATCCTGGTGCACTCTATAGTGTGGAATTTACTGTAAGCATTTCAAGATGTTAACTTTACATTATGGTGTCATGAACGATGGACACTGTTATCCCTAAGGTCACAGAGCCCATTAGACATATAAGCTTAGGGATAGCAGACAAGTGATAGGGTTTGTGTCATGCCAGTGTTATGAACCAACCAGCTCCATGCATTCCTTCTTCGCAGCTATAGTCAACCTGAACTGAGGTTCGGAAAATGCAACGCAGCAAATGGCTTCCCCAGCAACACACGTGTCAAAAAAAGTGACTACATTCTCTCTTGAAAAAAATAAAATAAAATAAAAAATGTGACTTCACAAACTTATGCAAACACAATTTAACCCCAAATTAAAACTGACAGAACACTGAATGTAGCGTTACGAACAACCCCTCCCATCTTCACACGCCACCAACAACCCTAAAAACAGTCAACAGTCATGCTGGGAAGCAGCATGAGCACAAGCAAACTGTGCCCTTGTGTGAGTCTCATCCATTAGAAAGTGTTGCTCATCACTTCCTCTCAGACTCACTCAGACACTCTTGTTTAATCTAACAAGACCAACGGCCAAGAACAGAACCAAATTATAGTAGATTGACAGAATGGACTGAAGTTCATAAAATAAATAAAGAGAGGGATTAGGTTCAAACACAGAAGATGCAAAGCTAAAACCGTGTCACACGTCGTCATTCTAGTGCTTCAATATTTGTATTTATCTGTCAGGAACAGCAAAAGAAGCCACAAAAACAGTGGCCACCGTGAAAAAAGAAAAGCTCAGCAGGCTTTCTGGGTGTCAGAGGATTCCTCCCCGGGAAGGCGTGCAGTCTTGGCGGTGCGGAGCTGAACACCGCGGGCGGCGCCACATCCGTGTATTTGTCACAAGGACAAATGCTTTTTCTGGTTCTTTACTCAGTTAAGTTGCAATGTCTGGTGTCACATTTTCCTTTGTAGCCATGCTTTGGGAGCGCGGTCTGACTTTATCATTGTGATGAAGAAGAATCTGTGCTGCTTTCTTCTCTGCTACCTCTCCCCATCACCAAGCAAGCTGTTGGAGGAGCCACTGAAAAGTCTGAATTCAGATGACCACATGCTGTGCTGCAACAACAACAGCGATGTTTACATAGAAAAAAAAAGTCTAGTGTAAAAAGTTAAAAAAAAAAAAAGGCAGTTGAAGAAAATAAGTGGCAGGACCCTGCCCCTGAAGGTTCACCATGGAGAGCATCATCTTAACACCACCACGCTGCAACATCGCCTGCAGCTTCAATCTGACTGTATCTCGTGTCTATTGTGGTACTAAGGACTGTGACAGGTGGTGATAAGTAACATGAATTGACAACTTCAAAAAAAGAAAATCTGAGAAGAGGAAGACAAATCGAATCAAATAAGTTGAATAAATAAACTCAGATTTGCTTTCAGACATTTTAGAATTATAAATTGAATTAGCACATTTTCCAGTCTTCACTGTCACCACTCAGATTCAGGACACATTTACCTCAAGTGGACAGGTGGGAGAGGGGCATTATAAGTAGTCGAAATTGTCCACGACCATTTATTGTGATTTTTTTTTTGCATTTTTGCATTTTTGCAAAACAGAAGTGTGTTTGAAAATATATTTCGATTTTTCTGCCACTTCAAACAATAAAACATATCGTTGAATGTCATCTGTCACCACATTTGGATACATGTAGATTTATTTATTTTTTGACCAAAATTGAAGTTTAAAAGTGATGACAAAAAGTGTTCAGAGGAGGGATCAAATAGGGACAGCTGTGTGTCTGCTGCACTGGACTTGATCCCTGACTCTGTTCGGCAAGACCCGTCTGTTAGGGACTGGTCAGATGGGTAATGCCAGAGGGTCAACATGGAGCGCAGGAGGAGCAGCTGAGGGCAGTGGAGGTGACAGCAGCTCAGTGCATGTGAGGATGACTTCCAGACTGGTGAGTGTCTTCCATGAAGATGAGCGTGCCACTTACCGACCGCCGACATGCTCTTTAGCAAGACCGTAAACGCACATTGTTATTCATTCGTGTCATGCAAACCCTAGGAATTGAATAATAAAAGAATAAACAAGTTTCACATTCAGACAAGAATATAATGAAGTCTTTTCACCGAATCACACTGACATTGCAGTGAAGACCTCGCTGTCGGACAGATGACCTTTTCAGCAAGTCTTTCGCCTGACACCAGCAGCCTCATTAGCACATCCGCATTACAGCAAATAGTAAAACAAGTTTCTTCATGGTAATAAAACTGTAGAAGTTCTTTGAAAAGTTATGGATCATCATGCCATCAATAAAAGAAAGACGGGTACTTTCACATTCCTGGCCAGCTTCCAATCTGCAGTCAGAGGTGAGATTCACCTGGAGCTCCATGAGAGCAGGTTATCAAACACCCAGCTTGTGAAATGGAGCGAGTGAAAGGGGAGCAAGTAAAAAAAAAAAAGGTTTTGAAAATTTAACAAAATATAGATCTGAGGAGCAGCTGGGAAAATTGCACGTGTGATAGAGAGGTTTGTTTCTTGAGGTGGGCAGGAGCTCAGAGATTACAAAAAGGACAGAGAAGAAAAACAACAGACTGGGAATTTTTTTTTCTAAATCTCTAAAAACGACCTCCTTTTGTTAAGAAGTACGCCAGGCAACGCTGTCTCTTTTCAAAGCTAAACACTAATTTCCCTAATAACGCTACTGAATGGGTTGTCAAAACAAAATTTGCCTCAAATTATTTCTGCTAGTGCCATTATCCCCTTGAAACGGCATAATTTGTGGAGATCTGCATCTGAGTTTTTAGCACAGTCACGCTATAGACTTCTTCAATCAATTATTAGTTCTCATGGTGGTCGCCATAGCAGCACTAAGAGCTTTTGCTTTGTTATCTCATTCATCCTTGAATAAAAAGAGGAACCTATAGAAACACAATCCTAGAATAGTGGGCCTTTGTCTGGCTGCACCTGGTGATGAGTAGCGGTGCGGACTGAGAGGTACATTGAAGGAGTATATATTGATGGTATTTCAGTGAAGTTATTTTATTAGTGTCGTAGCATTATGGAAAAGCCTAAGTATAAATGTACAAGTATCTCAATGGCTTCCTCCATTTCAGGTTTTTTCAAGGGTCTGTTCAGAAGTCAATGGAAATTTGTTTCATCTGATGTGATCATTGTCACGTTGGTCAACATACAATGGGACACGCATTCCATCCATCCTTTGTTGACCTTTCTGAGAACGTGTCATAGAACCTGGCCACCCTTGGAAAGAAGACAATTTTGTTGTCGTCATGCTCATCCGCTTATCTGTTGCCGGCTCACGGGGGCAGCAACTTCAAATGGTTGCGGAAAACTCCCTTCTCCCAGGCAACATCCACTAGTTCTGACTGGGGGATCCCGAGACGCTCCCAGGCCAGTGAAGAGATATAATCCCTCCCCCTGGTCCTGGGTGGACTGGGTCTCCTCCCAGCTGGCCGTGCCTGAAACACCTCCAAAGGGAGGAAGAATGAGGAGGCCCAGAGAAATTAACAGAGGCACTTCAAGACAGCTCAGTAGCCCTTTAGAGTGTCTGAAGTGTGCGCCATTGTGATTACAGAGAAACATTGTTCAAAGGAAAATTCATGCAAGCCTGCACATTGATTTGTTGCCAAGACTGCAACATGTGTCTGAAATAATTGTGAGTGTTCCAAACAACAACTGGTCCGAATCAATGGACTTCTTTGTTGGCCTTTGCGATGGCCGATATGCTGTTGTTATCCCACTCGTATCTGTCCATATGTGCAGCTTGTGAGTGGAATGTTCAGTTGCATTTGAAATTAAATCATTTGATCCAAAACTGAAGCCAGAGCCTCCACAGACAGGACTAGTTTTATCTCAGGACATTTCCACAAGACCTCGGTAACACAGGACAAGAAATGTCAATGAAACTAATAAAAGTGGGATCCACTTACGCACCACTATCTTGTAGGATTTTGTTGCAGCGGAGGAAACCTCACGTTGAGTATCAGATTCGGGGGAAATTAGTTTGAAAAACACTCCCATCATAAAGTTCAAAATTTAGATTGGCTCAAATCTAGGCCTTGGGCCCCAGGCCGTATCTAGCCCGCCAGTGAGGCCACGTACGTTTGAGTAGTCACGGCTGAACAATGGACAAATGAATTAAGATTCGTAAGAAAGCTAGTCTTCTCTCAAGTCTCACTCAAAACCATGTGACAACTGACAAGTGAAAACCAAGCTGCTCTGTCTAAGCCAACTTAACCAAAACCGGCGGGAGATTCTGCTCAATTGGCAGAAAAACTGAATACTGAAGTCAAGGAGTGAATAGTCATTGTAAATGAGTAGAGTAGTTGAAAGACTTCTTCTTGTTTCAGTTTGCTTTTTCACATTATTTTAGAGCTTGTACGCTGCAATATTTTTCCATTTTTCAATTCAATCATTGTCTACGTCTTGTGCCAAAGTTAATTCTAATCTTAGTCACATTTAGTCCTTCACATATCATTTTTGCTTGTCATGTTTTAGTTGACAGAAAGTCACAACAGTTTAGTCTAGTTTTAGTCAAACACATTTAGACCATTCTCTGTAGTCAAATTTTAGTCAAAACACTTTTAGTCATTCTTTTCATTCCAGAAATACTTTTTTTCCAGTTGGCTTATGTTCTACAGCTAAAATATTGACTAAAGATCTGGAATAATAAGCATCTTGAATCAACTCATAGACTGCTACTGTTTCGATTGTCGACTGCATTAAAAGAATGCATTGACAAATGATTGGAGGTCGTTTTTTTGAAAGGTTCAGTTTTTATATTTATTAGAAACACAAACAAAACAAACATGGTGATAAATGATGATGAACATTAACAGGTTTAAAGAAAATACAAATTTAAAATGCAGGGTTTCTGCCAGGATTTTTGAATCCCCCTCAAAATAAATAAATAAAACTGAAATGGAAAGCAGCCAATCAACAAGAGAAGCAAAAGTTTTGACGTTTATTGAATTGTTGACAATGATAACATTAGTTTTATTTTTTTATTTTGTTTTAGTTTTAGTTTTTTTCATGAGAAATAAATCTCGCTCCAGTCTGCAGCCTTACTCACCGGTCCATCTCTTCATTTGTTCGGCTGGATGCGTGACTTTAGTCCTGTGAGCTGCGGATCCATTCTTGTCATGTAGTTATGTTTCTTTTGGATTTTTCTGTTAAATACACGCTGAAAGCTGAAAGCATGATCAGTTCCCTGATTCAATTAGTGTTTTACTCTTGTTTCGACGTTTTTTCTTCGTTTTAATATGTTTCATCACGTGAGATTTCATTTTTAATGAAGGGATCATGACTCTGAAGGCATGGCAGACGCAGTGCTGTGCCACGATCAAGTCCATGTTGAGTAAACTCTGAAATAGCAGTGCTGCTGCAGCCCTAAACGCTCCAGCGTTCGTGGTCATCCTCCGGCATGCACTTCTGTTTGAAGCCATATGGGGCAGCAGTAGGACACCGAACTGGAGGATACTTCTGCCGGGATAAACGTGTTGCTCCTTCTTGAGTTGTAAACAAAAACGAGGAGTGTTTTCATATACTTTTTATTCCCACAAAACATTTCGTCACCTATAACGCACATTCACAGTTTTCGTCTGAGCTATTATAACGTAATGTTATAATGTTGTTGTCTCGTCATGAGAAAAAGGGGCGTCGACATTGTTTTTTGTCTTCTTTTCAAATCACTGTAATTCAACTGTTAGTAGTCACAGGGCCATTCATTCCCTGACTTTTAACTTAAGCATAAAATCTACAAGCAAGTCCATTTGCACCGGTATAGTACCACCGGGGACAGAGTTTGATCAGAGGGAAAATCTGGAAATCTCATCTGATGTTGAGCAGTAAATATTACAAACCTCGAATGGGATGAAAATCACTAGTCATTTTTTGGACACTGTCCTTAAAGAAAGCTTTGCTAAGGCGGTTAACAAGCCCTTATTGGATCAAGAATGATCAATCTGAACAAATAGAGGGAAATTTTGCGTCGACAGCACATGCCAACGTGCTGCGGGGACCAAGTCCTCAGCACCACATAGGTTATTATTTTAGTGTCACCTTGGTAGTGATTAAAAGCATATAAATGTGTCACCAAAACAACAGCATAAATAGACAGACTTGATCTTGATATCTCTGCACCAGCGCGTGGCATGTGCTAAAGTTGGTTAGATGTTAAAGCATTAGTAAAAGGCTCTCTGGTTAATATTAACTCTGTTATGACCCCCCTTGTGATTGAGCTTGACAATCCTGGTCTATTTATGACAACAACCCCCGGCAATGAAAATGTGAATGCGTTTCGTGTCGAGGGACGACCCTGACAATGCTTCTTATTGTTGCGAGTCGTGTTGCGGACGACTGCGCTACACGTTAATGTCAGGTGTCACTGAATGTTTGAATCTCCCCAGGACCACAGAAAAACACATTTTAATAAAGAGGCTCAGCGATGCGTCTTGCATATCACACCAACCTCTACGCAATTGGAGTGCCAGCAAAGGAGATGCTTTAAGTTTTGGAAGGTATTTTTAGACATTGCAATTAACCATACCTCCCACTGAAAGTCACCGCAGACCGTTTGAAAAATATTTCTCTCAGAAGCCTGGTATAGAGAAAACATTGCTTGGTTTCAGCTGAACTTTTTTGTGAAGAAAGACTAAGGAAAATGAAGAGAAAAAAAACAAAAAATAGATACAGGGACTAACTAAAATGGTCAATTTTAAATTTCATTGAACGTGTTCAAGAATTTGGCAGTTACATCGATTAGAAATGAGAGCTAAACCATTACTCCATTTTTTTTTTTTTTACGTGACGTGTTGCGGCATTTCAGCAAATGCCACGGCGGGAAACACATGCTTCAAATAAAAGCTAAATCCTTCACCATACAGACATAGGGGTTTCAGCGATTTTAAAGTTCCGATGATGATTTACAGTTTTAAGGTGAGTGAAAACAGTGATTCTGTAATCTATTAATATCATTATTTATTCATATTTAACACATCATAAACTAACTTTAAGCATAAATAGAAGGAAAGTACTGTAAGGCTTCAGCCATTTAATGGTTCATCTTGTAGACAGCATCTTAAACTTTGCCACTTCTAGCTTGTGTCTCCAAACCACCCTGTCTGCACTCTGTTCTTCACCTCCCTGATCACTGTCCATTAGTGATGGGTAGATGAGGCATCATGAAACATTACTGCAGGGTTACATGAGACAGTGTCCTAATGTTCAGAGGCCAATAGATGGTGCTCTTGGTTGGGAAATGATAAGAGGTTTCATTGAATTAGTTGTTCGAGTCCAAACATTTTACGGCAGACAGTGCCATCTGGTGGCCTTTGAAACTCAGGACACTGTTTCATGAAACCTCATTAACCTTTCAATGATATCTCTAGATGACTTACCTCAGAATCTATAAACTCATCTTCACTCTTCCTCTTGACCCCCTTTAATTCTCACACATGTAATCTGCCTTCATTTCACAGGCTTCCACTTATTCACCCTTATTTAAAAAACAATGAATCCGATTTAAAATGGAGACTCTTTGTAACTTAGCTAAAAACTGAAACCCCATAGGAGAGTTTCCTCAGCACCATGTGGCTGCTGAATGAAGGCACATCTAAGCGGGCTTTAAAGAAACAGGATCTTTTGAAATAATAATTCTGCAGTATAGGTACTAAAATGAAAAATATGTGTGCACATCATTAAAAACAAGTGCTGACAACGTGATCCAGGTGAGAACAGAAACGCCAAGATCATTTGTGAGCCTCAACACTTGAAATAAAGACAAAAAACTCCTTGATGGCCACTTCTGCCAACGTTGCTCACAGCATTTGTACGTTGTTACAGAAGAACTATTGCATGAAATGAGCTGATACCTTGTTTTGTGAAGGAAGGTTCACAGCAGAGAACAAAGAAGACAAAACATCTTGCATGCCAGAAGGTTTGCTTGAAAAACCTGGTTGGCTTTTTTTGAAGCTTTTTCAGAAGAAAAATGCATCATGAAGCAAAGAAACATGAAAGAAGATCCTGTTTTGCTCTCAGCATCTCTGCTGCACTTTGTATATCCTAGTCTTGAACCGTTTCCTTCTGCAATTAATGTAAGATCACGCCCTGGATGTTTAGCTCGCCAACAGGGTGGAACTGTCTTGAAGACTGTTCGATGCAAGGAGACTTTGATGGCAAGTTGTCAAGTGTCAGCAAACCAGAATTGAGAGCAAGAGATATGTCTAAAACAGAAAAAAAACTGTGGGAATAATGTCTCTAGCATGTGCTTCCTACAGAGATAGCAGATAGCAGCACGGTTTGCCGTGTCATTCACCAAGTCCATGTGTACAGGCTAACACAGGAGAATCAGTGTTGGATAATGTTGGGCATAGCGCATGACATCCTCAGTGGACCATTAGTCGCCGCAAATGACTGTCCAAACAGCCATCAAAAAACACACATGGACACGGATAGTTCAAGTGTGCTGGCTAGTGAGGGGTAGATGAGGCATCATGAAACAGTATCGCAGGGTTGATGAAACAGTGTCCTAATTTTCAGAGGCTATTACATGACACTCTTGAGAGAGACTTATGTTACGTCCCATTGAATTAGATCACATTGTTCACATATATAATTTTTGTGTGAATAATTCACTGTTCTCTCACTCGTAAAACATAGTCTTTTACAGTTCTTCTTGCTTGATTTATGGATTTATTTTTTGTTTCATTTCACCGTCCTATACATGTTCATGGTATTTAGTCTTTCTTTTTTTACATTCACGATTAGGAATTTAATTATTTGAGGAGGGTTAAAATCATGCAAAAATAAAGAAAGATGTGAATAAATTAATTTAAAAAAAGAATAAAATCAAAATCATCATGAACCTTCCTTTCCATCTGCTCCCTACAACTGCCCTTCATTTGCCTTCAAAATTTCAATTATAATTTTCAACATTGAGTTATAACAACAAACAAAAAAAAGAACAAAAAAGTTTTTCTTCTAATAACTAAGGTACTAGGGAACCACGACTTAATATCATTTCCATTTTCGATAAGTCATTGCTATGCACATCCCAAATCGTGACAATACAGATACATTTGAGGATTTGCTTTTTTATTTTATATAGTGCTATCTCGGTTTTTGAACGTCCCGGAATTAGAACAAATCAGAGTTCGAACAAAAATTTTGAGATTTTTTTGTTTCTGATTTTGAACGAAAATCCAGAACTCGAACGCCTCTGAAAAAAGCCAGAAAAAACATAACGTGTGCGGACCGACCAGCTGACCCACGACGCACTTTGTTATGGTGTATAACGCAGCCTCTGTATGCAGACGTGTCCCGTTAGCTACATTTACTGACTGTTTTTTCTTCATATTGAGGTGTAAAACCTTTCCTGTCTCCGCACTGGACCGTGGTAGAGTGTCACAGGGGAGCTGCTCGCTCTCCACACCTCCGAGGCTGGAGCGCTCACTCCAGGGTTTGATGTCCTGTTGTGGGCTGGAGCTGGGACAGGGATGAGGCGAGTCTGGGACAGAGCGTGACTTGGTTTATGACTTTGCCACAGCTGAACTGCACAGAATCGCACATTCAGAGCTGGACACGCACCGGGCACCTCTTCCCTTCTGGAGAGACGTCACTCACTCTGCAACCCCTCCCACATGCAGCGGCCACACACATAGAGGAACAGCGCACCTGCAGCAGACACTCTACATTCACTCCTACAAAAGCCTCTTTTAAGGCTTGGAATGCATTATTTCTTTTTCCGTTCATTGTAATGGGAAAAATTGATTCAGATTTCAAACAATTCGCTTCTCGATCGGCCGTCTGGAACGGTCAAGAACCGTGGTACAACTGTATGTCGTATTAAATATTCTGAACATTCCTGTATAAGGAACCATCATGTAAGGCGGGAAACAAATTTAAATTTAATTTACTTTCCGCCGGATAACTACTCCCTAGTTGTACAACAGTGATGTGTGGTGGTTTGATGACCTTTCTGGGCCAGGACTAATTCAGAGTCCTCTTCAGTCTCTACCACTCAATAACTATATCAATCATTGGGCTGCACCTTACATGAAAAGTTTTCCTGACGCAATCGGTTAATTGCCACCGTAACACTCTTATTTCCCACGAAGACTTCAAAATGAGTCAAATTTCTATCATCCTGGCACGAAGCAATTAAGATAATCGCCTGCAAATCTATTTTTCCATCAGCAATAAGACTGTAAAAGCAATCTGTGAAATGAGATGAAGCCACGTCTCAATCATTGTGATGTTCATACAGCGTAGCTTTAAAGAAGGAGGAACGTATGGTGGCACCACCCGCACACAGTGGCGCGTGAGCCGCAGGAGTCTTCATGTGTCTCCATTACGACCTGCTTGGAGGTGCATTTTCAACTGATTACACGCTTGTCTGGAGTCAACGATGTTTAAAAGCAGTCGTCTGATAGATTCATGCAGCCATTAAAGGAGAGAGTGAAGCAACAACCCTTTAATTTCCTATAAATTCTCCCTATTAAAAGGCTCTAGCTCGTACGATTTAGGGTTTTCATTAGCAGCAGGCTAAATTAACTATTTAGTAAATGTCTTTTGGTCATTAGCATCTAAAACTGTTTTAGTTACTGAAGAGAGTCCACATTAATAACCGCAGGAGTTTAACTTGTCTTTTGAAGTCATTGCCGATAGACGTCCAACTGCACACACAGCAGCTGTGAAACTTCATGCCCAGCATACGAGGTGTGAACACGCCCGTGAGTGAGACTCCTGAACCAAAGGTGGGAATGATGACAAACAAGAGGTGATTGTGTTTCGTCTTTAAATGCTTTTTAAGAAAAGCGCCTTCAATTTTTAAGAGTTAACGTTTGCAGGCAGGATTAATGTGATGATGCAAGTGTGGTGTCAGAGGACGACACTGGTTCATGATAAGGCTTCAAATAGTGATTATCCCGCCAGAGCACACCCGTCTTTCTCATTAATAAATGCAGCTATTTTCTAGTTACATTGACAAAAATGAATTCAACTCATCATCAAGTCTGACATGAAAAGCAGCGTAATTTCGCCGAGTATCATTTCAGAGGCTGAAGCAATTGTTTCCATATTTTATTATCTCAAATCCTTCCAAACGGTGTTTCACTGCCTTCTATCATCCCCGTCATTTCGAGTGGCAGGTCTGACATATGCCACCGCTCCGTACCCTTTTAAACTGCTAGCTTAATGAAGAGGTAGCACATGTTTGGAGTCACTTTATCTCAATGAGGGTCGGAGCGATGGATGCGGCTTGAGATCGGCAGCCAGATGGGCTCAGCCTGTATCGTTCCATCATGGCGAGTCGAAAGGTCTTGATCGAGTGAAGACAGTGGAGATGGCTCGCTTATCATGAGAGTTAATTATATATATATATATATATATATATAGACAGATAGATAGATAGATAGATAGCATTTTAAACTGATGTAAAACTGCTGTCTGTTTTGTTTTGGTTTCAAGTTACATCTCTTGACCGCATCATGGATGAGTTCAGAAACATAGGTACCAATAAAAAAAATTAAAAAAACACAAGTAAAATCTTTATTTTCAAACCTAAATCAAACAAAAACTTGAGGCAAAAGCACACAGAGGAGCCCCTGACCTCATGCTTGTTGTAGTTAGCCATACATTGCTAACAAAGATCATTTTCCATATCGCTCATCTGAGGTTCTAGACATTGGATTAACACCGTACGGTCATAGTGGGTGTAAAAATGTGATGGAAAGAGTTGGATTTTGGTCATTTCATCCATACCCAGCGGTGTTTTCTCCTGCTGGTCTGCGCTGAGATCTCTGTATGTATGAACGTACTAGTGTTGTTCTCATTTCACATGGATTCTACAACAAGGCTTTGGATCGAATTTCTGTTCAGTTGTTTGTTTTGATGACAGAATTGATCAAAGTCATTGCGACTAGCTAGCCTTTGTTAAACACAAGGCCTCGGGGTCAAATCGGGACGGGTGGATCATTTTATGCGGCCCACATGCGCTATTAATGTGTGTGTTTCAAATCGTAATTCTGAAGTCATTTTAAGCGCACAAAAACAAAAAAAATTCTCAGATATAGACGCTTTAATAAGCAGAAATTTGGTTTAGTCCACAACTGAGTCTGTGCTTATAATGTTGGCCCCTAACGTGGCATAGCGCAACTAAGAGTCACACCTCAATAAAATTTAAATTGCAGTTATTTATAAAGAATTATTTCAAGATTCAGCTATTTTGTGTTGATTCCAGAATAAACAAAACACGCTAATGTGCTTGAATGTGAATGTAGAAATCATTAGCTTCAGTATCAATGCAAAGAAAGGGGTTAAATGTTCATTGAGTTACTTCTTCCATCTAAATTCACTGGCATACCAAATACCAAATATCTCTGTTTTGATACATACTCATTACACCTGAAAAGCAGGAAATTAGAAAAAGTGAAATGAAATGAATGTTTTGAGGAAACTGTTGCCTGGCGGGCTTCGCCTTTGACAGCCCCTAAATGAACAAACTTGACTTAAAAAAAATAATAATTACATGACTATAAATTCTAACTCATGTTTATCCATAAATTACCTGAAAGTTCTGAAAATAAAACCATGCGGCCGAGATTCAACAGTGACAAGGTGAGCGGCTACTGCTGCGTGTGTGTGTGTTTTCAGATGAAGAGGCTCAAAAGGTTCCAGCGTTTTCAGTGTGTTGTCCTCTTGTTCAGTTGAAACCCAGCTTGTTTTTCATTCAGGAATTGAAAGCAGGACCACTTAGTATTATGTCGAAGTAGTTGCAGTGCAGTGGTGCAGTTCCTCGACAAACATAAGGTCATTATCAAAGAGTTGTGTTGAAATCCAAGGCAACTTTATTCAATGACATGTTTCTGTGGACAGTTTTGTCCAACATTAATTGATCATTTGAATGAATGACATGAAGCTGTGTTGGCGAAGTTGTTAGGCAAATCTGTCACTCAATTTTTCATAAACAAGATTTGAAGTAACTCGCCACGGGCAATGCTGTTTTCAGTATTGTTGTGTCAGCAATATAAGTGCCTGGGCTGCGACAAAAATAACACCAAACGCAACCATTATCCTATTCAAATTAGATTTATTTTGTTCTGTATTAGCGTCTGCGTCGCAATTTGCATGTTGCAAAACTAATTCGAAGTGTTGCTTCATTAGCACAGAAGTTGGACTCTGAATAATGCATGAGCGGGATCTT
Organism: Synchiropus splendidus; assembly: GCF_027744825.2. NCBI lineage: Eukaryota > Metazoa > Chordata > Actinopteri > Syngnathiformes > Callionymidae > Synchiropus > Synchiropus splendidus. The sequence goes on from NC_071342.1 coordinate 6,784,956, forward strand.
TCTTTCCTGCTCGACTGAGATTCAAAAGTGTCACTGTAGTCATGTTAATTGGTGAGGAACAAAAGACGCCCAAACACTTTGGAAAATCAGAGGACACCTGTGACGAGTTTCTGTTTTTCTTACGCACTGGTCTTAGCTAACTCAAGCCGTGGCTCAGCAAAATAATCGGGGTGTCGGCCAGGATGAAAGGGAAGGTGTTCATGGTTTGGAAACAGTGGCACTGAGGAAAAGACAGGAGGCAGAGCTGGAGGTAGCAGAGATGAAGATGCTGAGGTCCTCTCTGGGAGTGAGCAGGATGGATAGGATCCGGAAGCAGTATATCAGAGGGACGGCACATGTCAGGTGTTTAGGAGACAAAGTCAGAGAGGCTAGATTGAGATGGTTTGGACATGTACAGAGGAGAGAGAGTCAGTACATTGGTAGTAAGATGTTGAGGTTGGAACTGTCAAGCAGAAGGTGGAGAGGAAGGCCAAAGAGGAGATTGATGGAGGTGGTGTAGGAGGACATGAGGTTTGTAGGTTTGAGAGAAGAGGAAGCAGAGGACAGGGTGAGATGGAGGAAGATGATGGTGACCTCTGAAGGGAGAAGCCGAAAGAGATAGCAGACGAAGAAGTGTTTGCAGTTCTGCCCCCAAAAACATCCCCCAAGGTTGCTCAGCTATGGCGGGATTTTACTTTTAAATCGTCACATTAGCATTTCAGAAACCACCAACCTGTGCAGAACCCTTTTTGTTAGATGTGCATTTTCTCATCATTGTCATGACAGTGATGGAGCATGGAGCAAAATTAAAAATGTGCTGACCTCTATTGCACTTGTGTGTTTGTTAAATTCAACCCTGAAAGGATTTATGTGAATAAGAAGGCAGTTGGCCGAAATCCTGCTGGTCAATTAATCTGTCTTCTTCTTGTTCTTCTTTTTTTTATTCTTAAAATATATATATATATCTATATATATAATTTATTAATTAATTAATTGTTTATGTTGCACCAGACACAGGAAAAAAATAAATAAATAAAAATAAATAAATTTCTCATACATTTTTGGACTCGAATCGATTTTTTAAATTTACATCCTGAGATTTGTCGAATCATGTATATCCTTGTTTGCGTAAATAGCACGTGAAAAAAAGGGGTGAACCACAGATTTCATGACAAACTAAGACTGTGTGTACAGTGTCTGCTTGATAATTCATCTTTCGGTCTTAGCTGGAATATTTTAGCATGTGCAAAACTAGTAATGACCCACAGACTTTCTTGCTATTGGCTAAAGCAATCTGAACATGATACTCAGGGCAGCAAGTGTAGTATGAGCAGTGACTGAGTTCAGGTCAACACACACACGCTCTACAATGTTTGGATGACGTGAGCATTCTCCACACCCGACAGACGATTATAATATTGGGGACAGGTGAAAAACAGAGGGGATGAATTGGCTTTTCAGAAAACATATTCGATGTCTGGTGAAAATATCTGTTAAAAAGTAGGCTGTTTTTATTAAGCGTTCATCCTTTCATGTAGTCCCTTCCACCTGGTCTCTTAATGGGGCCATGAAGAGCTAGAGCCAGACCACTTGGGGGGGAGGCGGTCGCCCTGGACTGTTACCAGTAAAGCTAAAATAACAATGTTTTGATCAATAAGCCTCTACATTCTGGAGCCCAAGATCCCTCTGTTGAAAATAATCATTTAGCTGAGATCAAAATGGAGACAGGATTACAGCGCACAAAAATGTAAACTAAATGAAAATTTAAAAAAATGAAGACCTCGCAGTAGCAGCCACCTTTAATTATGTTTATGTAGTTAATTCTGTTTCTAAAGGAACTGGGGAGCAAAGCTAAACCTGCCTGCTGATTTTAAACCACTGTTGCATCCAGTATGTGTTTCAGTTTGAAACCGAAATGTGCGTACGGGATATGAAAACTATTCTGTTTCAATTACTGCGAAGAGTTTTGGTACACAGAGGATTTGAGGATCCAGAAATGGTCACTTCATGATTTTCTCAGCAAAACTATATGGGGTGTCTGTTTCATGGTTTAAATGAGAAGAACTCACTGAATAATAAATATTCAGCGAGTTTGTGAAGTACTTTGTGCAACTCGATTTTGAGTAGGCAGCTTTGGATTTAGGGGTTAAGTGAAGGCGGCTCATTTGAGTAAACGGAATATTAAAACATGGAAAGGGTTAAAAGACTTTCAGACAAGGTGCCGAGGTTCACTTAGGGTGTTTGCGATGCCCGGAATCCACGTTCTACATCGCAATCCTTGTCAGCCTTCTCCTATGACTATATTTTTGTATTTCTCCCAGCAGTTTTCACTTCAAGTAGCTCATTAAATATTTAAGTTTTTACTGATTTTCTCTTTGACAGCCTCTCCCTCTAACATAAGAAATACAGTTCTCGAGAAACACTGTGGGAGCTCTTTATTAAAACTCAGTTTAGAGTCGTATAATCACACGATCAATGGCATCGCTCCAGATGAGAATATGAATGTACTGGTGTTGTTCTCATTTCACATGGATTCTACAACAAGGCTTTGGATCGAATTTCTGTTCAATTGTTTGTTTTGATGACAGAATTGATCAAAGTCATTGCGACTAGCTAGCCTTTGTTAAAAACAAGGCCTAGGGGCAAAATCGGGCCGGGTGTATGATTTTATGCGGCCCACATGAGCTATTAATGTGTATGTTTCAAATTGTAATTCTGAAGTCATTTTAAGTGCACGAAAACATTGTGACACACAAAAAAAAATCTCAGATATTGACGCTTTAATAAGCAGAAATTTGGCTGACTGAGGCTGTGCTTATAATGTTGGCCCCTAGCATCATATACAGCAAGTAAGAGTCACACCTCAATAAAATTTAAATTGCAGTTGTTTCCAAACAGTTATTTCAAGATTCAGCTATTTTGTGTTGATTCCAGAATAAACCAAACATGCTAATTTGCTTTAATGTGAATTTAGAAATCATTAGCTTCAGTATCAATGCAAAGAAAGGGGTTAAAAACCTTTCACTGGGCTTGGGGTGATTTTTTGTGACAGACCACAAATTCTAAATCAGACTGGCAGAGTAGATTCTGAGCCACACTTTCAAATATTCAGTAGTCGACTGAACAATGCGATCGTAAATATAGATGTCAAACGGAGCATTTGCAGAATGCAACACAACAGGGGGACAAAGGAAATATTGGCCCCACCTCAAATGTGACAGACACTTCCATGCTCTCCAATAATTTTATTCCCCTTGAAAGAGAATAGCAACAGTAAATCTAGACTTTCAGGGGCAAAAAATAGTAATAATCTGGAAACAAATATGTTTGATAAGTATATAAAAAATACATATTTGAAGGGTAAAATATATTTTAACATACTAAAAAGAGTTATTTTCCAAATATGCATCTTTAATTTTTGCCTCCAAACAATGAATGTGAAAACTGTATGTGTCCAGTGTCAAAGAATTAATATTCATGACTGTGTAAATCAGTTTCCAATCGTTTCTAATTTTATGTCGATTGTTGACGTGTCTTGAAATTATGACTGGCAAGAGATATATTTTTTATCATGCATTAACTAACACGCAGGGGTAAATAAGATTATCATATGTCGCAGCCAGGTATAATTTAGAAAGACATAAATGTCAGAGAGGAACTGCGTCAACTAATTTCACCCGTTTTCTGATGAAGTGTGGATTGCGTGTCCGATCTCATCGAGTCAAACTTATTACTTCATGCCTCAGTCCACACTGCGTCAAACGGTGTCCGTGCGTAAAAAGCACCGGAGCGCATCGAGTACTCACGCTGCTGTTCTGACCGGACCAGTGAACCATCGCCTGGTTGTGAGCAGTGTCCCCATTGAGAGCGAACGTGGAACTTGTCAACTCGAATTCCACCTGATCCATGTACGGTGCATCGTCCGCGCCTTCGGCTCTGAAACCGGACCAAGTCTCTGCGCTCCTGCGCTCGCGTCTCAGCGCGGCCGCTGCGGCTTCTCCCTCGTCCACGTGGAAGGCATCGGTCTGCTCGGCGTCGGCGAGAGGAAGTTTGTCATCCTCGTTCTCTCCTTCGATGTTCTCCTGCACTTTGGATGAACTTTCATCTGATCCGTCGGGTAATCCGACATATTCACCTGCTTCACCAAAATCCTCCAAATCCAACACGGAGATTTCCCGAGGGGACGCGCTGCTCAGCGGATGTTGGCAGGATGGAACGCACCTTATCTCCGCTTTCACACCCACAATGGAAGTTAGGATGGACAGACAAATCCACTCCGAGATGAGGAGAAATACGCACCGTCTTCGTCGCGCCTCCATTCTACTTCAGTCTTGTTAGAAACGCATGTTTTTCGCCTTGCTCTGGACTCTGCTGGTCCTCACCTGGTGGAGAGGCGCTAGTGACTGTGGAGAGGAGGTGCAGCAGGGCACGCGCGATCCCAACTGAGGAGGAGCTGGAGCCAAATGAGGAGAGTGTGAGAGGGAAGGGCTCAAACCATCCTCGCCTCAACCTGGGTGGGGAAAAACCGAGCAGCAATCTTATTAAGCGCAATCTGTACTTCTAAGCAGACGATCTCCAGGGGGTTGGTTTTTCTGGCCAGAAACTTCATGAAATAGTTGAAGCCATCATCGTCCATTAAGTAATTACATATAAAACGCTCCTCGCTTCTAAGTGAGGCATTATAGCATTATTGTCTGTGATGAAAGAAGAGTTAATAAAGCTGGAGCTTAACCATATATATATATATATATATATATATATATATATATATATATATATATATATATATATATATATATATATATATATATATATATGTTTTTTTTTTTGGTTTTTTTAATCAAAATGATATTCTCTGAGATTCGCCACACCGGTGATGACGCATCTATACTGTTTATTTCATGGCACACTGCACCCTCTAATTCAGAAACTTGCTTGGTCAAGCTGACCTGCATACTTTCTCTTGTATAATTCAATTCAATTATTCTCCAACACTAACCCTGTGGTTTCACCGAAACATTTCTTGTTCTCTCAGCTCATCCACTGATGGCTTCAGATCCAGTTAATGAGGGCATCCTTTGTTAAGGGTCCCATGAGGGGCGTGACACCCCCTCATCACAAATCACTTTGGGTATAGCATGTTTTTCGGTCCAGTATGTTTTTCATACGGTCATTTGATTCTATATATGAATACAAATAAGAGGCACAGGAACTTTATCTTTTTTTTTCTGCATGAAAAGGAATAAAAGAAAAATCTGTTATATACGGTTTTCTCTTTACAAGGAAGGGCTAGTGTGTCCTGCCTTAGTAAAAAACAAAAAACAAAAAAAAAAAAAACGCTACTATGTCAAAGAATACACAAAATGACAGGGCTGCCAAAAATGAGGCCATATTTGGAGTCACTCGTCGGATAGGTATTTTTATACTGGAGCCAGTGACAGGCTGATGAAGCTTCATGAAACAGTGACCATATTTTCAGAGCCCAATAGATGCCGCTCACTGCCTTATAATCTTTGAACAATTATTTTAACAAAACCTTACAGCATTTATAAACGAAAAGCAGCGCCTACTGAGCTCAGAAAATATGAACACTGTTTCCTGAAGCTTCATGAGGCCATCCTTAACTGGAACTTTGCAAAACAAGGTCCCAAAGGGGCTAGATCTGAAAATGTCAGATTTGCGTCCACTGCTGAACGACCAAACTGCATTGCTGGGTTAAAAGTAGCCCATATCAGGTGAGAATGCAAACCCAGCGCTGAGTCCGAAGGGGACAGAGCGAATCCTGGGTTATTTATACACAGCGCATTGGGATGAGAATTTGACCCGAGCATGTCAACATTTTTAAAAAATGCATTCATCTTCAGACACTTTTTTCCCTTATTAGGCTTGTGGGAGGCTGAAGTCTACCCCTCGCTCTACTTTGAGTACTCGGTCAACCTATGTGTGTATTTGGACTGTGGGAGGAAACTGGAGTAACTGAATAAATAAAATACTTCAACTTCATAAGGCGGTCAGCGTCATCCTCTGAAGCCCATTTAAAGTGACCTAATCTGGTGAGTCAAAATAATAAACTCAACCTTGGGTTAAGATAAATCAATCTGCTCAAACTAAACAGTTGCCCGGAGAATGGGTGAGGAAAACCAAACTGCATTTTAAGAATGTCAGTTTTTTTCTATGCAACAAGAGATTTTTTTTCTCAAGAGAGAAAAAGAGAAGAGGACAAGAGATTTTTCTCAAACCAAAATTAGGAATTAGGGTAGAGATTGCTCCCATGGTGTCAGTGGAGAATGTAGCACGACTGCTGGCTCCGTCTTGGGTTACTGTGAAGCCAAAACAATTCCACACACAGTCCACTCCATCTTTTCAGTTCTCTCCAGTGGCTGGTTGTCGCAAATCAGCAAGGGGAAAAAATCATCATCTTAGCGTGGTGAACAATATCAGCTTCTCTCAAACAGAGCCTCGGCATGTGCAGGCTAACTTTAAAGCACAGTGACCTGTGAACTATATTTTCATGAGAAGTTACTGATGATAATGCTAAGATTCAACAGTATCAGCAGCAGTACACTGTAGAATTACTTTGGACATATCCAAGTAGGCTTTGTTTTACTAAGGTCAAAGACTCCCTTGTGGGTGTCCAGTTCTCAATATTGTGAATATAAATTTGAGGGCTAAAGTACAACATTGTATCCATATTGATATTTATTCGAAGAAAGCCTGGCATCCGCACTGCCATGGACATAACCATTTTTTTTATTTAGAGGACACTGTTTTTCTCCATATTTAGGTCCGTTTGAAAGTATCACAGTTGCAGTTGTACTAACAAATCGCTGAGATCCAGATGTATCCATTTCATTTATGTGCTCCTCCTGTTTTTATTTGAATCAAAGGAAAAACCTTCCGGGTGCAGGTGAATAATGAGTCGCAGCTTCCTCGCATGTTGGTGAAATATTTTCACACTTGGTTGATTGCCAGTTCAAAAACTTTTCTGCCGCTACATCTCCTAAGAGCACTGGCATGATGGTTGGAATACAGATGTGGGTCAGGCATCTGATGATGCACTTGTGTGTTAACCTTTACGAGGGAACCAGCTCCAAAGTCAAACTTGTTTTGAGACTTTTCGGTGTTAAAACAATATAAAACAAGAAAGTTCATTTTGTCAACAACCAGAGCCAAAGGAAAAAAAATAAGACTACTTTTACTCTTTGTAGTTTTTGGTTTATTGAGCATAAGGACTACACAAATATGTAACTAAATACACCTTTAAATTGAGTTAATTTAAACTTAAAAAAAACAACTATTAATTTTGGGTTAGCACTTTCATCCTGAGGTTATAATATAAAGGCTACATCTTCAAAAACAAATTAGATTACAATTGGATGTGATGACCCTAAAATCCTCAGGTGGGACTCTGCTAGTTGTCCCTATGTCTAGACTTAGGGTGGTTTCACATTGCGGGTTCTGTCTCGGGTGGCCTTAGTTCAGTTAGAACTTATTCATCACCATCGGGAATGACATGTTAACGGACCTCTTCAACGGCTGTAACAGAATGTGACGTTTCACAGCCGAAACTAAACATGAAAGAGTGCTGTCATGTTTATTTTACAAGGGAATAGCAAAAACAAGATGCGGAATACGGAGCGTCCTGATTGATCCACGCTGCTCTTACAACATTAAGAGATTAATGACACTCCAGATGATCGATCAATGAATAGTCTGTTGAGCTTCAGTAACTTGAGAAAAATCAGCGTCTTTCTTCTGTTGTCCTCATGCAGACAGCTGCGCAGCTGCGAGGTCACAGCAGTGGAAACAGTTACTGTGGAGCACAGCATTATTCATTAAAGCAAATCTCTCTCAAAGGCAAAAACAGGTGAGTTAACAAACATCCACAAACATAGTGCGCTCCTACGCAGCACCAGTGCAGCTCTCCTGCCGGGATCAAGTCCATGGCCAAAACCCGACTGGCTTGTGTTCACATGCCGGTGTTTTGAGCCAAAATCATGTTGATCGACAGAGAGGCGCAGTGTGAAACCGCCCTTACTGTAAATCTAGAGGTGGCACATATGAAATAGAACTCACTTCTATAGGCTCACATTTATGTAATATCCTCTTAACATTTCCTTCATTCTCGCACACTGAAGGTCTAGCTGTCCACCTTTGTGGTGGAGCAAGTGAAAACACTCGCTGCTGTTTTGCCTGTAAAGCACTTTGTGAACAGCATTCTAAAAAGTGCTATATAAATAAAGCTTTATTATAGATGGTTCACTGTTTATTTTTTGGTTAATTAAGGAGGAAAAATAGTAAAGATGGTTTTTACTAGTTAAAACTAGCCAAGTATACTCACTAGTCATTGAAGTATCAAGGCAATTAATTGTTTATTATTATTATTATGATAAATAATAAAGATTTTTTTTCTCCCTTTATTTCTCCAAAAAGGGTGTTGCTATTTATTTTAATTTTTTTTTTTTAAGTGATAGTAGTGTTACTAAAATAGAAATTAAAAAAATATAAAATAAAATGAAATAAAATAACAAAGGCTGACGTTCTGGTCTGGATGGACTGTAGCCTCCTGCCAGACAATTAAATGCCGCAGATAAAATATTTTAAAATTATTATTATGAGTAGAAATAAAAGGTCTAAATGAGTAGAAAAAGGTATCATCGCTTTCCCTGCCTTCAGGTAAGCCATGGAAATACAGCATGAGTGCTGACACACTTGCGTCGAGAGACTCTGGCACTGGAATTAACATTAGAAGATAGATCAGCTCCTGTCGATGGATTATGCAAATGAAAAACTCAATATTGAATGACATCAATTATCAATAAAGAGTCTAATAGATGAGAAAAATAGTGGCGTGGAGTCAGTAACCCTTCTGCAAGAGGTTAAAATGCAGGTCATGTTCAAGCTATAAATAGTTTTTATCCAGGTTGGAGTTTGTTAGAATGTAGATGAAATATCACTAATTTAACATAATGTCACTCTATTACATTCTTTACAGTTGTTTTTTATTGTCTTTGTCTTATCAATGGTCCAGTTTGTGAAATGTATTTTTTAGGCATGTTCATCTATTTTTCCCCACGTCTTTACATGGAGGGAAACGAGGGATTGAGCTAGAGGACGTAATGAGATGGAGACAGACCAGAGGTAGCGTTTTCCCATTAACATGAACTGCTGAATGGTATGCACACGTCTGCGCTGCCATAGAAATAATTGTGCGCCCATTATTGTCGCAATATATTGTTTCAATTCTTTGGGCTTTATTCCAGTGAGCTAATGGTAAACCATTAAGGCGAACTAGAGCCTGTCCAAACCCTGTGATTAGATTCTATTTCTGGGCAACATTTAGTCAATAGGATGAGGATGCTGTTGACTGGTGACTGATGCCGGAGAGACTCCTTATATTGAGCTGTGTTCTCTGCTGAGCTGCGACGTGATCCTGTTCCACATACGGGTCAACCGCACAGAGATGTCTTTCATTGGCAGCCATTAGTGATGCAGCGAGCACGAGCTGTCTCAATCTGTTTCAGTTAGCCCCCACCAGACAAGGGGAAACCAGTCTATAATGCAGATTGATGGCTGACTTAGAATTTCAATCATGAAGAACATTGGCTAAAAAGCTCAAGTCTGCAGTGTAATGCAAATCCAACGCATCGCTCAACTATTTGAATGTAGACAAATAGAAATGTGGGAAAACAACGTGAGCATTTAGGTGCATTTGGCTTGTCAGAGATGCATCTGCAACGGCTGCAGGAGCCACTAGTTTAGTTGAGCCTTGCATGACTGTGCACGGCCTGCTGAGGCTGTGACTGACTTGTTTTTAATTCACAGAATTGACTTTAAAGGCAGGCTGAAATGGAATGTTGTTTTTTAACTGCCTTTCCACCTGTGGGAACGACGTAGGCCGAAACTTTTTCAACAAAGTTTTAGCCGCCTCAACATTATATATACTGCTTGTTTTACTGCAACTGCTGCAATACCACTTGAAAATACCACGCTGTGATGGATATCCAGTCACAATAGTGCGTCTGGTCAGATGGTTCTGTCGTGGAGGCTCAGGTGAACAGACCCAAACGCTAAAATCGCTGCTGCTGTACAGAGGACTGGATAAATTTAACAGAAGGTTAAAGACTGATACACAGAAAACAGGACACAAAGGGAAAAAATGAAACCAAGGATGTCGCCACCAAAACGCAGAGCGAGGAAAACACAAAGGGACGGTTAAAACCCGGTGGACGCGAAGTGAAGTTGAAACAAAGCTCGAGAATACATACGCAAGCTTAATATTGTCATGAAGAAGCTGATTGCCTACTTAAAGCAATTTATCAAGCAAGCACATTGAATGTTCTGGGAAGAGAAGAAGTTCATAAAGTCAACACGTTACTGCTGGAGATATCACACCTGAGAACAACTTGAAAGTCTTTTTAAATGCGTAACAGAATATATGTGTTGTTGTGAATACATGCCTGCCATGACTGAAGAGAGTAGCCATTGCATTGATGAAAAAAGACTTTCAGTACATGTTTCTTGATCAAAATGTCACATTTCCAAATCGGAGCACATGACTCACACCGAGTGATCTACTTCTGCTTCTATAAATCACTCCTAATTGGTGGCTTCGCCCTCTGTTGAAATCCTCCGACTTCAATGCACTGAAATCAAGCCCTGACTGTAAAGAACACAACAATACCTGTGTAAAATACATATTAACAATGAACGAAAGCCCCTTGCCAGTGGATGGAAGCGAAATGACAGCATGGAAAAAAAAAACAAAAAAAAAAAAACAGTGGTACTGCGGTTTTTATACAGTGGTACCTCTGTTTTCGAATGTCCCGGAGTTCTAACAAAAATATCGAGTTTTTTTTTGCTTTTGATTTCAAACGAAAACGTTAGCTACATTTACTGACTGTTTTTTCTTCATATTGAGGTGTAAAACCTTTCCTGTCTCCGCACTGGACCGTGGTAGAGTGTCACAGGGGAGGTGCTCGCTCTCCACACCTCTGAGGCTGGAGCGCGCGCTCCAGGGTTCCCGGACAGGGATGAGGCGAGTCTCGGACAGAGCGTGACTTGGTTTATCACTTTATCACTTATCACCTCTTCACTTCTGGAGAGACGTCACTCACTCTGCAACCCCTCCCACATGCAGCGGCCACACACATAGAGGAACTGCGCACCTGCAGCAGACACTCTACATTCACTCCCACAAAAGACTATTTTAAGGCTTGGAACGCATTGTTTCTTTTTCCATTCATTGTATTGGGAAAAATCGATTCTGATTTCAAACAATTCGCTTCTCGAACAGCCCTCTGGAACAGATTGTGGTCGAGAACTGAGGTTCCACTGTATGACTGTCATGCTACACTTGAACACAATGAAGAGAAGACTTAAGGTGGTTTACATACGAAGTATAACACTGTCCACAATCTGCTACTCTAACATTCACACATGGAGAGGAGCAATGGGAGTTTTTATAGAATAGTCTTCAGTCCTCTGTTCATTAGTTGTGTTGTTGGTCTGAATGTGCTCTGGGCAGGATTGGAATCGGGCAAAAAATCGAACCAAAAAAAATTGTTTTAATTTAGAGTAGGAGATCTGTTTTTAGTGAGCGGCACCTTGGACATTTAGGAAGCAAAACTGGTGGTAAAAACAGAGATTAAACTCTCCATGTTGCAGAAGGTTTGCAATTCATGTCAGTAAAAACTTTCATGGAAGCCTGTTTATCTGAGATTGGTTTTTTTCGGAGAATGCAATGTTGCACTTTACCGTTGAGTGATTTGATGCAGGGAGGTAGTTGCAGGAGTCATTTTTTGGGGGGGTGGGTGTTTTTTTGTGTAAAGGTCTTGAATAAACTGAAGAGTAAAGTGGTTAGTGCTGCTACTTCACAGCAACAAGGTCACAGGTTTGGATCCAGCTTGCGGCAACTCTTGTTTGGCAGCGAACCTGTGTCCCTTCTGAGTGGAGTTTGCCTGTTCCGTCCAAGATTTTGTGAGTTGTCTTCCAACAGACTAAATACTTTCGGCTTCATGCTGACTTTTAATTGCCGACTGTGTGAGTGAGTGGTCTGTCTCTATGTGCGCTGCGATCATGGCCTTCTCTAAGAAATATTCTACGATTGAGGAGAACAATTTAAGTTGGTGTCATCTGCAAAGTGTTGAACCTGGAAGTTGGTTTGCTGCTCAAGTGTAAACAGCAGCGTTGACTACTGTGAGTTGATGTCACTAGTTCCGTTTTTGCAAGTATAGTTGCTGGGCGAGTGAGTCAAGTGCAGAGAGCGCCATCTACTGTGCTTTGTTTTTTAGGCTGATTTGTTTCGGTTGAACGGTTGGCTGTACATTTTGAACTAGTTTTGTTTTAGTCTGTTTATGCCAATGTTTAGCTACCTCTCTGTCACAAAACGTATGTACAGAATCCTTGTGAACAGAATCTAAAATAAGATCAGGAAGTTGATATTATGGCTAGGAATAGATGATTAAATGATGGTGGTGTTCCAGATTACCATCTGGATCCTGGAGACTCCACAAGGTCCCCATCATATAGACTTCCCAAACTCAAGAGCCAAATCCAGTACAATTATTTGTGGTTTATAAGAGCTATTGATATAGTTGAACTCATGTAAAAAGCACAAAAATCTGGGTCACCAACAAAGCATGTTATCATGACACACAAATGTCAGCATTCCAGCTTTTCCCTTCCATACTGTAAGCAAGCAAATGGGCACAATCGAGAATCAATCTGGAGAACCGCAAAAATTGGTCCAGATGAAAGTGGTGAAAATGGGGAACCCGACCAGTAAACCTGTGTTGTGAGTTGGTCATGAAGGTGTACAAATCATGTGTTGTGACCTCAATGAAGAAAAAATTAAAAAGCTCAAGGGACACTGATATCGGAATGCCATGCCAACAAGACCATGATCAACTGTTTAATAAATGGGACTTGGACTGCATTCCATCCCTTGAGTGACAGACTCAACACATTGTCACTCCATAAGTGTCAGATAGTGACTATTTTCACGTGGACTCTGTCATGTTCGCACTCTGTGCACGCACTCTGTGTATTGTCTGTTCCGCGTTTTCCCTTTTCCTGTCTTCCCTCCAGCTTAATGGCAGCGCAGCTGGAACTCATTCATTAATCAGTCCTTCTGTGGATATCTTCTCCTGGGTTCCAGTCTGAAAGCTGCTAGATGGCCTCCTTGTGTCACCAGTAAATCTCCCAAGACTTACATTCCTCGTTGAACTCTGAGTATTTCTAGATTTTGAGCGCTTGAATTCCTCTTCAGCCGCTTCCTTAGTTTCGTTTTCACTACCTCGCTCTGCTTCTGTTTCCTCTCCTCCATTCTCTAGTTAGCCCGCGTGTGAGCGTTTTCCAGTCTCACTCTTCATTTATCGATCGTTGTAGTTTTTCCTTGTGTGAGTTTGAGTGTTCTCCTCCACGTAGCGCTTTTAGTTGATTGGACCTCACGAGTTGCATTGCGAGCGTGCTTGTGTTCTCCCCGTTCCGATATTAATTCGCTTCTCTTTTGTTACAGATTTTTCCCCAGTTCAGCGTGAAATGAAAAAGAGACTGAGTTTGGGGTTAGTGTTTTGTCACAGCTCCTGGTGAGCGATCGCCACCCCTGTCCCCCACGTGTCCCCGCCTCCTTTTGAACTTCATTCGGAAGGGGAAACGTTGGAACCCAGTGCAACCTCTATTCGTCATCATGTTAACTTCTTTCTGTGTCAACATTGTACACAACAGTCCACTAGAAAATAGTCGCAATTCGACACCTTAGGAGTGGGTGAGCCACTTTGAAAGACCCTGTCGATTAAATAAGCTGAGGACATTAACGTGAGCTGCTTGGCGGAGCTCTGCGCTCCCTTGAGTCTGACATTGAATTAAACTCGCATCTCTTCTGGCATGTATTTGTGTCCCAGCCTTCTCTGCTTCTTTCCTGCTCCACAGCTATTTCAGGCCTCTTTTATTGCACACATAAATTATCCGGAGTATCTGAAGGCAAGATGACGGCTGTAACTTTCCCATCGGCATGCAAAACAGCATGCAATATTTATCATCACTATATTACTGTAATTCACTTATTTGACTTTGCATTTGTGACGAGCACAAATGATACCAACATTTGAAGGTAGAATAACGGTGTATCTGTCAAACCACAGTGGGTTGCTAGAAATAAGGAAATTCAGAATTAATGAAGCCTGAGGGGTGTGTTAAAATTTAATTCCCCATCGACAGTAATCTCAGCCTTTTCCTTCTATTTGAGATCTCACCTTTTAAGGTGACGGATTTGTGGACCGATGGGCTGTAGCACATTTGTGTGCACAATGGCAGCTGAGGGGAATCATTGTCTTTCGACAGACAAGATTGCTGCTTTGCTGAACTGTCACACCGACGGAATACAAACTCGGTTTCCCTCCCTCAGCTCAGCTCCCTCATGGAAACTTGTGAACAGACCGTGTGAAAACATTACCGGGGAAAAAGTGACATCTGTTTTAGTCTTTCATTGTTCATATTTTTAATTAAGTTGAATTGGATGAGAGGAAAATAAAGCAGCGCTCTCACTTTTCTGCACTGGTTCACTTTCATGACTGCTTTGATTACATCAGTGTATGTCACCATACGGTGGTAAAACACTCAGGACATTAGTCATGCAAACGCTACATTATCTTTCAGCCGAGAGAGGAGACCGACTGCATTAGCAAAGACTTGGTGTGCGGAACAAAAGCCTCATTCACTCGCCACTGTGCTGCTCAGACTTTAGAAATGACTTACACTGTTAGATATAATATAAAAGAAAAAAGGTCATGTGTTTATACATATGGCAACATGACATTTTATTGCGCGGAACAGAACACTGAGGTCTAACTGATATGTTTTTATGTGAAAAGTCTCTATGTTCATATGCTATATTTGATGATGCTGAGGGAACTATAAAGAGAAGTATTTCTTTCACTGTAAATATACTCTATCCTTATGATTAAAGATGTGATGGTAATGTTATTATGTCATTATATCTGTTTAGTAGTACCTTAACTGGAAGCTGTTCTGCTTTACCATGAATTATCTATCGCTCTCATCTAGAGCACCTGACCTGAGACCAAGTCAAGACCAAGACCAGGGAAGGCCAGGTGTATTTTTTCCGAATAAAAAAGACTTAATCGGTCAGAAAAGTAACACTTCAGTGATTTTTTTTAAATAAACATAGCAGCTGTTGTCTTTACAAAAAATTAGACCAGCATGACAACATATTTCCACTACCAAGTGGACGCTTATATTCCATAGGCATCCAGGTGAAACATGCTCCGTCAGAGGGCAGACGAAGGTTTGCACTAGGATTAAGAGAATTTATAGTCAATTGTGTCTCTTGGTAAACAGTGTATGTAGCACCTCCGAGGAGTGTTCATAGTTTTTTTTTTTTTTCAGCTCTGTTAGAATGTGCCAAAAATGTTGGGAAGTTATTTGTGTTATTTTGCATCCTAAACCCAACATTTGACTCCAACTATTGCAAAGTGTCAACACTGTACGCAAAAGTCAACTTTAAAAAAGCTGTGATTTGATGCCTTGGGAGTGAGAGTGTGTTGGAGTCGGAGACAAGACTAATGCTGTGTACCATACCTCCCCTAACCATCGATTTTGCGGTTTCATGTTCAGGGTTGGTATGTCCCGCTACTCGAGGGAGCAAGTGCGAGTGCGAATTTGCCTTTAAAATCAACAGTCAAAATGTAGTGAGGATGGATGCAGACTTAGACAAAGTGGAAGATGAAATCACAGGTTGCGTTTGTTAGTTGTAGTTACACTAATGTTACCGTTAAAGCAGCAACTACTGAACAAACATTTAAACAAATTAACATACCTGAAACCATAGGGTGAGAGTCAAAAATAAATGGTGAATACGTCTCCTGTTCCCCGTATTCCTCTCCGCTCATGTCTGATCCAAAGGTAAGCAAACCAAGGTAACGCAGCAGGCAACACAACAGCATTAACCCATATTCTTCCTGAATGGAAACAGTCGTTCGCTGAGTAGACATATGCTAGCGTGTAACGCATGTTAGCTACTTTCACTAATTTGTATTTAGTGGTGTTCTTTGCGAGGGGACTTTACTGTTGAGGGCACTTATAAGTGGAAGAGTTAAGAGAGGAGAATGGGGCTGGTTAAGTGTAAATGCAGCTGATTCTGATACATGATGTGGTCTTGAGTGTGAGATCAACCTGAATGAATATTGCGATGTGAAAGAACAACATAAGTGCATTTAGGAGGATTGTAATTAAGTTTGAAGAACAACCGACCAAAATGACTTGTTTTGTTGATGTCACTGGTAACATCAAGAATCATGTGACCGATGACATGTGACCTTCATGGAAAGGCTTCTCTGTTGCATTTTCTTTCCCTCAGGAAATATCACTGGCTGTAAGGGAAGGAACACGTGTGTATTTTTCAAGCACTGTCTTAAATATCATGCTGCCTCAATGATCTAAGATCAATCATCATATTTACCGATCTAAAACATTTGGCCAAAGGCATCTTTACAATATCTACATCACAAAAGATTGACCCATAATGCACTGCAACAGTTCAAGGTATTTAAGTCGGATTTTCCCCCATACTACCAATAAATATCAAGTTTGAATTTTGTAGGGCGATGAGTGAACGTGACAGCAATTCAATGAATAAGCTCATGCAGATGTAGGTTTGAGAGACATTTTTTCTGAACTTCTGAACTGTGTTTGACCTCGCCACTGTTTACGATGGCCAGTTTATTTTTAAACTATTGGCGAACACAACAGACGGCATGGAAGCGTGCCACATCAATGATAATAATACTAATAGTTTAAAGCATTATACTGCAGGTTGATGATCCATTTTAAGCCCATTTCAAGGTTGGACACCCGAGACACAGACTTTAATTAGAGCCGAACTCACGTCTTTTCCTCTGGGAGATGAAATCACCAATCAGATAATCATTCCAATTAGGTTATTGTGAGTTCTGTGCAACGCAAGGTCGAGTGCTCTGATTGAGAAAGATGGGTTCCAGTAAAGAGAGGTGTTGAACATGAGGGGAACTGCTCACCTCTGTTGTTAGGAACCCAGCGTGTCAGAATAAATCTCATGGTGTCACTTTCTCATTCACATTGTTTCGTGTCTGTTTGTGTAACCGCATTAGTTACGGCCTTGTTTCAAGGTCAGCTCTTCCTGAAAACATAATTTATTTAGCAGAGATTTTGTAATCGGCAAGTTAAATTTGTCCATTAAACTGCCTGTTCTCCATCATGTTGATCTTCATTTGCAGTAAACATCAGTGGTCGGAGGATTCATCAAGGCAGCTGAGGGAGGGAGTGTAAGTTTCCTGTTTAATTTCCTGCAAAAACGTTGGATCACCCCGCAATAAATAAGAGTGGCAGGTCACGGATCATAAACTGACTTACCTGCAGTGATGAAAAAAATATTTGAAGGACAGAAGGCTCGTCCAGGTTTACTTGATTTGAGGGTGGGTGTTCACCTTCCCTCACACAAACCACCTTCACGCCATTCATGGAAATATACTGTTATTTCATCAGGACTCTATGTGGCTACATGGGAGTCCTGCTGAACTGAACTACTGATGTAATAGAAAGCGATTGTCTTCAGCTCTTCAGACCAATAACAAACCTGACTTGCCTGGGAGCCGCATGAGCACGAGGTCGCGGTCTTGATTCAATCCGAGCCCGAGCCATGTCTCAGTTCTTGACCAAGTGTATCCAGTCCTGCTGTTAATGGCCCCCAATCTCTATTGTTTTATGTCATTTATTGATTAGTAGTGACAGTTACTACGTTGGTTTATATCCTTCATTTCAAACGCACTGTATCTGTTCAAGCATTTCTTTTTTTTCTTTGTCTCATTATTATTATTATTATTATTATTATTATTATGAACAACAAAAACGCCAATAAAATATTATTATTATTTTAAGAGTTTTATACCATTTTTATACCATTGTTTTTTTATCCTCCTTTTCCTTGTTGGCCTTTTCCACGTATGCAGATTTTTTCGTGTGTGTTTTTTTAAATTCTTCTCCTTGTGCCTTTCGATCACGACAGAACAGTGTTAACATTTCTTTTTTCTTTTCCATTTGAATAAGTTCATGCTAAACACAACCCGTGGGTCAAATCTACATGGAATATCAACGTACTGTAGATTGTTTATATTTGCTGGACTGTAATTCAAGATGGCAGCCTGCAAAATAATTTTGGTTTTTGATATACTTTGATGGCTGAAAACCGGCGACTACTCGGGTGCAACTAGTGGAACCACTCTCGCCAAGAACTGGCCTCACTCTCGCCAACGTGCTGGGTCTGCCCCGGGCCTCCTCCCTGTTGGACATGCCCAGAGCACCTGCAGTAAAGCAACCACCAAGGATCTCATGGCATCAAATTACGGGTGGTTCTGGAGTCCACAAAATCTTCAACCCTAAGTGAGAGTCGAGACTGAGTGTGTTGAGCAGGAAGTGATTTAACATGAATGTGGAAGTAGGAGAGTTTGCTTGATGCAAGAAATGAGAGAATGTCTATAAATTACCGTGATGACGTGTTGACAGCGAGAACAAATGGAGCCGCGGATCTGGTGTTTACCGGAGCCTTGATTGATAGGTGCTGCTACAGAAGATGTGAACTGTCAGTCTACAGTGAAAGACTGCAAAAGGGCTTGTGATGAGAAGGGGAAGGAAATGGAGGAAGCAAGATGAACTAACAGATAGCAGGAGACATGAGGTGCATGAACCCCGTCACATGAGGTGCATGAACTGAACCAGAGGAACGTGATAACCAGCTTAACAAGATGCTGCAGGATCTCTAACGTCAGGTAAGTTTTCATTGCTCTTAAATGACAGCAGTAAAGTATGATGCCGTTGGGTCGTGTAGGAAGTAAGACAATTAAGATTGCATTAATAACAGGGATGCCAAGCAATTAAGAAATGGATTTTCCTAATATGAACCTTAGTCATTAATTACTTTTGAATTAATCGATAACATCAGGCTATGCTGTTGTGGACCAGTCAGCTGTGTTATTGGTTGGAAGCTAAAGGCTCGGAAGCCAGTCAGTTGGTTCCGGGGGTTGCTTGCTTGTTTGTTTTGTTTATAAAGAAGTAGTAACCGTTGTTGTAGCAGGGTCTCAATTTCGATTTTTTTTTTTTGTAACATTATGTAAGACACATACCACATCTGAATTCATGAAATATGCCCTGAATTTGGTTAAAGTTATGGTTAAAGTAATCGGTTTCAAAATCCTCCTTCATCATTACATTACAGTCATGACTTTATTTTAATATTTTCCCATCAATATTGCAGTAAATATATGTCATATATCATAATCGTATACGTCATTTTGAGGGGGGTATTGACCTCAAGACCTCTCATAAATAGAAGCATGACATGGAACACGGTAGGCTTTGTTATTGTTGTGTCCTAAATCTAAGAACTACACAAAGAAGAGCAGAATTTTAACAGTGTAATATAAATCTGAAAAAAGGTGCTAATTCAATACAGTTTTTTCCAACACATTGTCATGCGACGAGCATCAAGCTATTTATAATCCCTTAGATGGAAAGTCACAGTGACTGAAACACGCAGCCATTTGAGAGGTTTTAAAAAGCAATTGACATGCTGTCATGCGTAGAACGAAATGAGAGCCGTCCCACAGCTTACCTAACCCCAACCTCCGTATTTTTCCAACAGTCTCTCGGGGTAGTCACGATGTGACTTGGAGATCTTCTGCCCAAACATCAACACATGACTTCCATGGAGTGAGAGTGTCTATGTTTTTCTGGCCGGACACACAGGCACCTGTTTTGTAAAACGGACGCCGTATTTGTTGAACAGTAGAAGCGTCATTTCATGCGGTTATATAAAAGTCCCGCCTAATTAAGTTCACATTAGTTGTCGAAATACGTCGTATTAAGCATGATGTTTGTTTTCAACTCCACATTGAGAGCAGCAACTTGGCAGTCAGACACACATCCAGCCGGGCAATAATTGTTCCTTAATGGATGTCTTTATTCATCCCGCTGCAGACGCTGGAGCCCTGCTCCTAGCCGTGCATGCCAGGTTTACCATCCAACGTGCGGAGCCGTACTAAAAGCTCCAAGTTATTTTTAACAATGCTATACACAAGCTGTGCACTTCTACACAGTTGGTATTGAGAGTTTGCGTGCGTGGTTGGTGTTCGCATGTTTCTCTGCCAAGCAAGAAAGTCAACGGGGAATAAACTCCTCGTCTTGTGTCGCCACAAAACCGGTGAGACACTTGTGCTTATAATTATTTAAAGTTAAACCATTAAGCACTTCAGTTTCAAGGGGATCGAGAGGCAATTTCCGACAAAACTGTCTCTACCAAAAAGAAGTGAAAAGCGCTTTAAAGCTGTCAAGGTTATAGGAATGTGTTTGGTCTCGGTGGAGCAGAGAGTCTACCCCAAATGTCAGCGGCGTTGGGACTGTGACTTTGCCTAATTAAATTGTGACACTTTAATCGACCTGATTTGCGGTGGTTGTTTGTGTACTTATGTAAAAAGTTGGCTTTCGTGTCCACGTGGGTGGTTCACTTTGCATACCAGGAGTCCATGTCTACGACATATAGGTCCCCTCTGTCAAGCAATGAACATGAAATAGAACTGAGTGTCAATCTAAATGCCTTCAACGCAGGTGCAGCACTGAAAACAAAGAGAGAAATGAAGGTGTTGGACCGACGACAAAGCCTAAACAACAAGTCTAGATTGCCAAGGAAGGTGAGCAGAGACCTGAAACAGAGACAGCAGTGATCCTGGACATCAGCTAAGTGGCACAAACAGTCTGAGATTGATTGTAGAGTAGACATAGAGTCAGGAGCAACCATCTATTCTTCTTCTTTATTATCCTTCTTTTTAAGCATCTAAAATCGTGTTGTTGTTTTCTGTGCCCATGACTTCTGTATTCATTCCTTAACCTGGTCATTTAAATACGTCTAAATGTAACAGCTTATTAAATTTAGAGAGTTGTTTTTCACGCAGGACTGGATCTGGCTTAAGGTATTTAACATTGCAATCTGCTTATGTGTTAATTATCGAGCGGATAAATTCTGATGCCTCAGGGCTGTTGCTGTTGCTCTATATGCTGGGTAAAGCATATTTATTGTCAGGATTAAATGTCTAGCTCGATATGCAAGTATTTCCAGGAAGAATGAGAGTAGAGTGGGCCCAGAAATATGTGCAGAAACAACAAGACTCCAGAATGTTTCGACAACAATAATAACCCAAAGGAACTTTTAATTGCAAAATGGAAGATCTATAAATTTGCACAAATTCTCAATGCAAATAAGAAGTTCCTGTTGCCTGAAACCTTCAAGCTGAGGAGCACAAAAAAGGGTTGGAATAGTCAGTCCCTGTTGAAGTAGGTCAAGCCAGTTTCTTGAGGCGGATTTCTCATATTTTTTCTTTGCTATTTTGAGATCATTCACATTAGTTTTGGCGTACAACTGCTGCTTCCCAGCGCCCATGAAGGTTTGGAGGAGTCACAGGTCGCAAATAAAACTAAAGGCTGCTTCGCAGTGTGTTGTCATTGATATTGCCACCTGTGCCGACCCGGATTGTTTATCTAAAGTGTTCCACGATAACACACTCAGAAACTTGAGAAATGATTCCCAGGGCTGTTCCTATCTGATAGTGTGTCTGTGGTTCACAGGGATGGAAGGCTTTTGAAGCTCAACAGTACAGAATACACTTTAAATAATCACAGTGAAAGCACACCCTCTACAGAGAAGTCAGTCAGAAGCAGGAGTTGAAGCAAACGTTTATTTTCTCAAACCACAGTGGCCCATGCCCACCCTCACATGTCCCTGTCGATTTGTAGTTCAGTGTGAATCATAACAGCCCAACCGATCATCCGTCCACATAAATGCATTTGAGTAGGTTTGCGCATGTAATCTTGAAGTCAATTTATGCTCCCTTTTCGTACAAAATTGTACCCATCTGTTTCCATCTCTGGTCACATGCTTCCTTGCCTTCCTTACTGTCGTGTTCACACTCTTCTGTCTTATAGTTTCTCCGTTGTATGTTCCGCATCTTCTCTTGTGCCTTTATTTTGTTATTGTCTGACGTTTCCGTTTCCTGCTCTCCCAACAGCTTAATGGCCGCGCAGCCGGAACTCATCAGATCATCAACCTTCCACTGATTTCTACACCTGGGTTCCAGCTTGTGGGGCCAGATGGTCACATCGTGTTCCGCGGTAACTCCCGCAAGACTTCTCTTATTGTACCTTTAAATATTCCAAATTCCTGAATGTGTGCTTCTGTGCAGTTTGGCTGTGACAAAGTCATAAACCAAGTAACGCTCTTTCCGAGACTCGCCTCATCCCTGTCCCAGCTCCAGCCCACAACAGGACATCAAACCCTGGAGTGTGTGCTCCAGCCTCGGAGGTGTGGAGAGCGAGCACCTCCCCTGTGACACTCTGCCACGGTCCAGTGTGGAGACAGGAAAGGTTTTACACCTCAATATGAAGAACAAACAGTCAGTAAATGTAGCTAACAGGACACGTCTGCATACAGAGGCTGCGTTATACACAATAACAAAGCGCGTCGTGGGTCAGCTGGTCGGTCTGTGTACGTTATGTTTTTTTCCGGCTTTTTTCGGGGGCGTTCAAGTTCTGGATTTTCGTTCAAAATCCAAAGCAAAAAAAATCTTGAAATTTTAGTTTGAACTCGGATTTGTTCGAATTCCAAGACGTACGAAAACCGAGGTACCAGTGTAGTTTTATCCTCATGTGAGTGTGTTCTCCACCACCGAGCACTTTTCATTTGTTGGACGTCGTGAGTAAACCTCCGAGCGTGTTTGTGTTCTCCACGTTATATAGGTTTGATACTAATTCACCTTTGTTTCAGACTCTTCCCCAGTACCTATGTGTAGTTCCTGGTTCGGGCGCCGTCCGTTCTTCATTATTGTTTGTCTGTGGGTATACCCGTCGTTGTCATTAAATTATTTAAGTTAACCTGGTCTCTCGTGCCTTCTGTAATCCTGCAGTCATTTACTCCTGGGTCCATCATCAGACAGCCATGACGCTTACGTTGGTATTGATGTTCACCAATATAACCACCAGGTGGAGCAGCCCAGAGTCAAAACAACAAACTCCAAAGCAAACATGGCTACTGTGAAAGAAGTATTGATATTGTACCTCCTGCACAAAAGAGGAAACGGAGGCAGCATTGAATGAGGCAGTGGCCAGTGAAGCTGTTAAATATCTCGAGACTGGAGGACGGAGAAGTTTCACCATTGTTGTCTTCTTCATGTCTCGTTACAGCCACAACTCGGGTAGCAAAACCGTGTGTTGTTTGAGCACCACAGCACCTATTACGGGCCTATATGTAAACAATGTTACAGTATTGAGTAGCCACCGCTACTCCATAAAGAAATATGTTTGGGATGACGGGACGAGTGATGATATTACTGCCCCAACATCAAAGTGCTCCCAAGTCTAATTCCCTAATTCTCCTTTGTATCCACTTAGAAACTTGTAACGTGTAAGTGCTTCTAACTTTAATGTGTTTTGGGACGACTAGCAATGCTACACTCTAACCAAATGGCGCCGTGCAGTAGAGCATTTGAGTGTGTGCACAAAGATGAGCATGGTTCACTTATTGAAACCGGTTGACGGAGATTATTTTCTTGGCTACCGGAAATGATCTCTGGACCCAGGGTATTTCCCCCGATGACTTTTTTCTTGTGAAAGTAAAAGTAAATTAAAAAAACGATTTACTTACTTCTCCCCTTTGTCCTTGAGGTTAGCAGAGTATTTTTGTCACTCATTTTCTTCAGCTTATCATGTATTTCGAGGACACAAGCCATCAAACAAGCCCCATGGCGTCGAGGTCCCCTCTGCATTTTGTTCATTATTATGGCTCATTATATTCAAGGTGGAGCCGCCATTGTCCTGCTAAATAGTTATTTATCTGTCCTCCAGCCACGTATGTTTTTCATAGCCTAAATGTTCTCCTCCCATTATTCCAACTTAATTAGTCATGTGGAAACAAGCGGAAGGTTATTTATGCAGTTAAGTGGACAGAAACTTTTGGGCATAGATCAGGTGCAGGCTAGTAAGGGCTAATGAGGTCAGCACTCCCTCGCCTCGCATGTCTGGAGGCAGAGGCAAACTTAAAAACACTCTACTTCTGTGGGAAAACAAGGGTGCCGTGAGGGTGCGGGAACTCCCACACACTCCATCAGCAATTCACAAAGTGAGTTATTCCATCCAACCATCCTGAGTTTCAAGAATGTCACTTTTGAGCGAAGGAGTGAAGCCTCCTTCTAGGCATCAATTATTAACCAAAGCTTACATATCATAACTTCATAGATCAAAACAGAATGCTTGTTCGCTACTAGAGGGCATCTTTTATATTTAGTGCCGCCAGAGAGACATGAAGCTAAAACAGAAGAGCTTAGCAATCTGGTGTGAGCTCTGTAGCTTCAATGGCAGGTAGGTGATCAGGCAGGCGAGCACTGTAGGGCATGTAAATCTTTCTTTGTACTTTGTACTATCACAGGCGGAGGGGGTTCCACGGCCACATAATGGGGCTCCTCTGAAAATGAATATTTGATGTTAGCGCTAGCAGGGTAAGATTGGTGGCATAAGAAGATTTGCATTCCAAACTGCCTATTGTGCAGAAAATTCATCACATCACTGAGTCTCTGCGCGCAGAGTCATGCAAACTTTATACAAGCCGAGCCTCGCAACAAAACGCCTTGATTCAACAGTCATCATTCCCGTCCTCATTACAGTCAAATTAGAACTCGGAACGCTGCTCTTGTTCTCACCTGTCAGAGAGGAGACGCTTGCCTCAGACTATTTTTACACACAACTTTAGTACCCCGAGGTTCTGTCCCGTTAAGGTAGTGGTCCAAACCTCGCACATCAAACACATCAGGTAGGGATGGATAATGTCATCACTCCTCGACGAGAAGTCTTGGACGTTCGCCTCAGGGGCGGCCGCCTCAGTCTTCTGCACCTTTATTCCACGTTTGCTGGTTAGAATGCCTCTGGGAGTTGTCGAGAGTATCATTTTAAATAGACAAGCACATCTTTTTCGAAGGACGTGATTTGAAGTATCAAGTTCTCTGCCTTTATTTGCTCCCAGAGGAAATCATTATTTTTGTAGCTCAATGAAAACAACTGTATTATCGATTCCTTGTTTTTCAACCTCGAGCGATCAGCTTCTCTGTCTTGAGCACAATGCAAGGGTTAAGGTGCATGATTATATTTATTCATTTCATTTAGTTCGCAGCTCATCTGCATGCAGCAGTTTAACATTCTTTTTAGAAATCATGACTTTACGAGAAAGATAGTTAGACAGTGCATTCCTCCACCAACCACATTTTTAAATTTTTATTTTTTAAAATTTAATAATTTTATTATAAGAGGCCAAGCAGCAGCACTTTAACTAAAGTGTGAGGGACGTTTCAGCCGCAACATCCTCACATTTTTAAGTCAAACAAAGCAGGAGGTATAAGTTTTGTATTCATGAAACGTGACAGAAGATAAAAGTACCTTCTGTGCCTTTTTGTTCCTCTTTATTTCAGCATATAGACTGCGTGTTTATCCAGTGGTTTCAGCATAATATTTTCGCGTGGGAAAATAGCTTTCTCAGCTGTGACATCATTCTTTTGGGGGAAATGGAACGCATTAAGAGCTGCCTTAAAATGGCTGCCAAGTTTGCCCGTTTCCAACTAACCCAAGTTTTGTAGAACTAAGGTTTTCCTGTTTGGAGTTATAGCCAAACAAGCTGAGTCAGTTACTTATCTATTACGCAACATTCTCATTATACTCATGTATAATAGATACAATTAAAGAAAAATAAAACTTTATAGCATTAAAAAAAAAACTTTATGGCATTGTTAGCATTAGATATATAACACTCAGAGTTAAAACATAAACAGTTCCTTACCTTAAAGCTGAATATCAAACAACCCATTTGTGTTTATTCATTTGACATTTGAGGATTTTACAGCCAAAACTAGATTTATTTTTATTTTACATAATGGACAGACTAAATAGGAGTGTTTTTTTTGCTATAAAATTAAATGAAATGAATTATATAAACAAAATTACACCCACTGTGACCTCAGCATTCTTACTGAAAATAAATAAATACAGACGGAGTGTACAGCTCCAGTCCTTGTTTCAGACCGCTGACCTTCACTGTAAAACCACAAGCCAAGAACATTGAGCGACAAAATCTATACAGTTTAATGAAGACACGGAGGGGAAAGGTGCGAGCAGTGAGGATGATAAGGAGAGGCTCATGTGGAGGAGGCTACACTTCGTATTAATGTCCAGTATGTATCAGTATCAGTAAAAGTATCAGTTTTCGTCTGTTCCCCCAAAATACTTGGCACCGCCTGTTATTGTTAAATGGATTTAATGAGATTTCTCCCACCTGTTGTGTCACTATTAACAAAGACTATTTAACAAAGTCCCAAAAATCTCTCATTTATTTTACAATGTAGGATGTTTCACCAGATCACAGAGTGTCATTTATATTTCCTCAGCGATTTTAATGAGATTTATCACAGGGTTTCCGTGGATTAATTCTGATTACTCACGATTACACTTTTTTTTTTTCACTATGCTTAATGAGGGGAAGAAAATCCAGCAGCATTGTGTTGGGGGTGGGGGGGACACCAAGAGATCGGGGGGTTTCGAACTAGTTAATTCAAATTAAAAAGCTGATTCTCACTTTACAATGCCTTACTTAAAAAAAAAAAAAATCATTTATTATTCTATAAATATTGTATTATAAAAATCTAATAAAATCTAATACTGGATTAAATGTTTTTTTTTATTACTAACTTTTTTTTTAAACCGAGAATTGCATCTGATGAGTGGATTTATTAGTTATTAAGTGTTTTCTTGATGAATAAAAAACAAATTAATGATTCTTTCAATGCAATTTAATAATGCAATAGCAGGACAATACAGTGTGTTTCATGAAAAGCATGATCTGATTTATTCAATTTCATTCACTCTCATTCAATTCACAGTGACACTGAGCAAATACAGAGAGAAACTGAAAAATAGAATGAGTGGATTACACTGTCGAAAAGCTAAACTGGATCTTCCACTTAGTGATCTGAACAGTTGGACAGAGCTTTGCCACCATCCCTTTGCCTGCAATTTTCTGAACTGCTCATGAAAAACTGTTTTATTTAGTGGCTTGACACTCCTGCCCACTCTGACCACATTTAAGAAGAAAGCTGAAGCCAACTGAGCACCATAAGCTCCTTTCACATTGGATTTTTGACACATGATCAATCCCCCATTAATCCTTCATGTCTCTGTGATGGCGGAGGCCTGGTTTCCGGGTTGGGCAGATCATCTACCCTCTTCTACATCTTAGGAGGTATTAACAGATGATATGTTGTGGAAATGAGTAGAAAGCCAAGATCTGGAAGGAGTGCCTTTCGATGTGCTCTTTCCCAAGTTCCGCTCTCTGATGGGGTCCCAAATTTACTGAGAAGAGCCAGATGTCTGCGAAGGCGACGTCTCAAGTCAGCTTGCCTCAAAGTTTGTTCTGTAGCATCTTCCCAAATCAGTTTTTATTTGCCGAGTGCTGGCTGTCAGGATCGTAGCGGTGGTGGCCATAAACTTATTTGACTAGAGATGAGCGTGCGGAAACCTTCCGTAACTTTCCCCCAGTTCGTTTCACCAGCAGTTGTTATTGTTTGGCCTGTGCTTTTGAGTCATGATCAGCTCGAATGTAGGGGATGTGAGGATAGACGAAGAGAAACAGTGTCAATGTCCTCGACTGTTACTCCACCATCAGATCAGGTTGTTTCTATGCTGAGAGTAATGGCATGTCAGCACAGGATTTAAACGCTGCCATGGTTTAGCTCTACAATCTCAGTTCGTCCCATAGAAATTGCTGTCAATGATAATGATTTGGGAGTGCAGGGGAGCTTCAATCCTCTTTTTTAACCTTCTAATATTTTGGAATACCTCGGGAAACCGGGGGGGGGGGACTCAGGATCAGAGAGAAATAAATTGAAAACCATGATTACAAATGGGTTGCTGCTGCATCAGGAATTTGTCATATCAGCAATGTGTCTACCAAACAGTTTACTCAGGAAATGAGACAGAGAATGGGACACAGAAAGGGACATCATTCTGAGACGGAGTGAACTCTTCTTTTGGGTGCATATTTGATCAGACAGCTTTTTTTAGTTTCTATAATAAAGGTCTGTGATGTCCGCTGCAAATCAATTTCTCCATGGGGACGGAAAACCTATAGCTCTCTGGAGGAGAAAAATCCGATGGGAATCCATGTCTCTTTTTATGAAGCTGTGCAATATACTGTGGTGCCTTCAGTTTAAATCTTGAGTCAAATCCAACCCATCCTCACTCCCATGGTGTCATATATTGACATTAGGAAAGTGGACTTTTGCATCCTATACAGACTCCAAAGGCAAGACAGGAATGACAGGACCACCATCCCATGGCTTACCTGTACCTAACCTCAACCTCCATGTGTCTTTTACGTGGCACACTGCCCACGTTGTTGGAAATTCCATGGACGACGGAACGTGTGCTGCAATTTAGAGCCTTATGCATGAACATGCAACGCTGAAGGCTGCCTTTGGCATCAATAACGGACACAAATGTCCCCTTTCCTACCGTCAACATATCGTTCCAAGGGAGTGAGGAAACAGTGTTATCAATTGGAGTTGCCACTGACCATGAAAAAGAAGGAAATTATTTTTTAGCCATTAAAGTCCAATTGATGTGTTGAAGTTATTTCAGACTCTCACTCATTTCCAACGTCTCCATTTTTTCAAAGTCCCACTGTTTCACAGCTCCTTTATCACTCACTTCTCTCTCTTCAGTTCCCCACACACTTCATCTTCTTGCTCGCTTTTATTCAAGCTCTTGGTTAAAGGATTTTCTAAATACAAGCACCATGTCACATGCAGCGGCGACGTCAAAAGACCCTTTGAGGCGTCAATTCTTATTGTCTGGTAGTGATGGGTAAATGAGGTATCATGAGACGGTATTGTAGGGTTGCTGAAACATTGTCCAGAGTTTAGTTTCAGAGACCACTGGATGGCGCTCTTGGTTTAGAGACAATGTTAGGCTTCATTTGATAGGGTCGTTTAAGTCCAAACATTTTACAGCAAACAGTGCCATCTGGTGGCCACTGGAAATCAGTACACTGTTTCATGAAACCTCATCTGCCCATCACTAATGTCTAGTCATACGCTTCCTCATTTATTAAGCACCAATGATAATGGGTGGGCATCGTCATCAGTAGCTTCCCTCATTCTTGACTTGTTTTTTAGGTGGATTTATTCCAAAGCTTTGACAGAAACACGCCCACAACTGTTGCTCAGATTGATGTCAGAGGCGCCCACTGCCTGCTTGTGTAAAGCAGTCGCTGCATTAGGCTTCATATGTGTCGCAGTTTTTGCTTTTTGGGTTAAATTACAAATGATTAAAGAGCCAAATGCAGATAAATAAAATGCTTGAACAATGTACATTTGTTTTGAAACTTTTCAACTTGAAAACTGGTGTGTTCTGGTTTCCATATTTTGTGTCAGATTATTTACATAAATCGCACCCATCCATTTTTTTACCCTCTACTGTGACACATCAGGGATAATTGTTGACATTTATAATCTCTGCTTGTCAGAAAATGGGTGGAAGATTGTCAGTACGCAACTGGCTAAATCAACACACACTGTGAGAAATCCACATTTTGACACCGCACCCCTTAATTTACTATTTGAGGAGCCCAAATTAAAATGATTCGGCTGCTTGATTTGTCACCTGAAATGCTAGTTTGAAACATTCTGCAACATTTTCTTCCTTTGATAAATGCAACGTAAATTTACCGACTGTTCATCTGTTTATTGAAGACGTCTTTTAGTCAGATCACTTTGACCGAGTAGTTCCACTTTGAACGCATTGCACATTTGAAAAAGCAGCTTATATTTAAGAGTCTTGAGTCTGAAGTAAAGAGAGCAACGGCTAAAGATAGTGTTGTACTTGTGAATAACCCCCCGTAAGTGTTACCTTGTGAATCTGATGTAACAACTAAAGCTGAAACTGCAGTACCTGCTGCGTCTGCTCCATTCCTGTATCTGCTCAAGCATGATTCTCCACCTGTCTCCTACATCCCAGTGACAAACAAACTGGAATCCTCCTAAAGGTACTCAACGCTGATTTGCATTTCGTATCAACTTCCTTGGTCCGGCGCCAGCGGAGAATAAAAAGCTGCGCTCCCGAGATATGGCAGCCCTGATTGAAACTGTAGACAGACTGGAGGCTTTCTTCGCCGCGTTCTATATAGAGATCTCATTAGTTGGAGAGACCTGTGTGCATTGTTCCAAGTCTGCCGAGTCAGCGAGGGAGCCACTCATCACTCCACACGATCCAAACCTCGGCACATCTGGTCTGGCAGCTTCAGGGTGACCTGCACCAACACACGCGGTGCACGTGTGGATCTTGGCACGACTCTGGCCGCGCACAAAGCGCTGCATAATCTCCTGGTTTTATTGTGAATGCACAGCATTAGCTTGACAGAATGAATATTAAAAACTTAATTATTATACAGATGTATTCTGAACACAAGCAGAAATGTTTGCCTGAAACTGGTATTTTAATCAACCCCGGGAAAGCGGCGTATACATTATGATCATGGCAAATAAAGTTTCCTTTTTACCTTCCAAGATAAAGACTTGTTTTCAATACTCTGCGGGAGTTGTTTTCCACACTGAAAATAACTGCGGGTAAAAGGATTATGTGACTTCTAAACCAATGAAATTAGATCTGCCCACACAAAGAAGAAAATAACTTTGAATATGGAGCATCCTCTCAGCAGAGGATTGAGACACGTCCTTTTTCAGAGAGCGTTTATCTGGCTTGATTATGAGTTCTTATTATGAGTCATTGCTGCTCATGACGCAGGTTTATAGGTGCAACAAAATCAGCCAAACGTAACTGACAAAAACATCATTATGCGAGTGATGTGGTGGTAGGAAAAGTGAGTTACATACAGTATATCCAGTCATTAGCTTTGAGCTTCAACTACAATTGTACAACAAAGTGTATGATGATGGTTGAAGAATATTTCTGAAATACATCGCAGTGATAGATTTTCACTTTGAATTCACTGACAAAGGTAGCGACTCTAAGGCTAGAACAGGGGTTTTCTTGGTGAAGCAACAAAATTGTTAGCATCCTCACTGATGTCTGCACTGTGATTTATAACGCTACCTGGTGCACGCCTTGCTGTCTTCTCCAACTCTAAGTGATGAAGTCAGCACGGATGATCTGTCTAGTGTTTCTGTGAGGTTGGTACATCAACAGAGTAGTGCAGAAAGCGACAGTACGGATGTAAGTGTACAAAAGAAACTGATAGGTTGAGAAGTATAATGCCCTAGATTGCACTGCGTACACACATCTTTGTGGAGACGCACATTTTCCTATTGGTTTAAAAAAAAGTGCTCTGAAAAAAGCTCTTTTTTTCAGAGCACTTTTTTTTTTTCAAGGACTCACATGGGCGACTGAAACGACTCTTTTGTTTCAGTCACCCACCAGCAGTGGTGGTGATGTCAATGATGTAGTCGGCACTGTAATTCTCTAACAACAAATTAAGCTACTGTGAAAACATGTTTGCAAAAAAAAAAACCTTCACCACTCTGGCCCTGTGAGGACCAAGTTGTTTTATTGCAAGTCTCACTGAACGGCAAATCGACATGAGATGTTTCTAAGCGTTAGTGTGAGCAGCTCTGTGGTCTCTTAGTACACACTGCGTCAACAATAAAGGAATCTGTATGGCTTTCAATTCAGTAATTTCTTGCTTGATTTTGGTTTGAGAAAAAGATTGTGAGAAAGTGACACCATTCAGAGAAAGAGAGAGCAACGAGGCAGAGGCAGGTTTCCAAAAAGATGTGGCTCAGCCTTATGTACAGAGACACGTCAAATGTATGCACTGTGGGTCGTGGTTTCAAAAAGTACCAGATTGAACGCGTGGGATCCATGTAGACAATAGACGATAGATACAGAACTTGTGTGGCTACGACTCTGCTCTGTCCATGACTCAGAATCTTCAAAGTAGGTATGGTCGCAGAGGGAATGCTGAGTTGAACCAAAGGAACCAAAACAGAGTTCTCAATGTCCACGGGAGGCAGAGAAGCGGCGCAGAGCTGTTGTTATCCACTTGGTCTTGGCGAGAATCGTCAATCCAGCGATGCTTCATGCATTGTAAGATCTGATCTTTACAGAGTTTATGACGAGTGTTATCAAGAAGGGGCCGACGCTCAACCTCCAAAATTTTCCATGTTGTCACAAAAGAAGCGCTCTGTTGACTTCTTCAGAGTCACGTTCGCTGGTTATGACATAATGTTTACACTGCGATTTCACAGTAAAGTGTGTATAACATCAACACATAGTGTTTTATTTTGAAAAAGAAACAGATTCACATTGCTTTTCACAGAATGATTTCCTCTCTGAACGTGTCTCTCCGATGTGGAGCCGTGCAGGGCTCCGGAAGAATAGAAGTGTCGTGGTATTGGCTTTCCACAAGCCACTGGGTTGAGAACTATCTTTGTACTGCTTCATGAAAATTGATGCATAAAAACAATCATGTGGCAGAAATAGAGTTGTCAAAGCTGAAGCACCCAGAATGAGTTCATTAGCTCCTCAGGAACCCTCCTTCAACCCCCCAGGTCACTCCATGGTTGGGGATTTTACCTGCCAAACCATGTCGTTTTATGAGACAACAATGGCTACACCTTTTGCAAGGATGCATTTCATAACAAACTTTCCTCGGTTGTCTGAAATGAACTGCAAATGGTAGGTTATGTTTGATAAGTTCCGGTCACGTTCTTACATGTTGTTGACTCGAGCACTGTAGTTATTGCTTGTAGCGACCTGAGATTATCGCCATCCCCATGGGAAATTTCCAGTCCGGCACTGACCAGTGTTTCTGAACCAGTGGAAGTGTGAACTAAATATGATCTTAAAAGCGCACAGGAAAGGAAAAACTGAGGGTCATATTTATATGTATGACTTTCACACATCCCAAGTCAAGGGGGCATTTCCCATTGAATGTACATTGTGAATTCACAGTGAAATCTGTCACCCAGGATAAGAACCTTGATGACAATAAAATAAACAAACTTTCATCAGAAATAATTGAATAGCTACCGCTTGGACCACGGCATCCAGGCATTGTGAAACCTGATATTATTTTTTATCGAAAATTGCGGCGAAGAACAGCTTTTAAACACTGCCTATTTTTTCTCAGTGAATGAATCACTGAGGGAAAGTTGGAAAAGACAAGCACCCTGTTATTAGAATGCTGCACTGCACCATGAACTGCAATTAAGATCCATTTTGGAGTAAATATTAGCCCCTCAGCCTGGCAGAACGAGTGAGAGTAATAACCAACAATGAATGAAATAGCTGTGATGCGAGACCCCACAACGCCAGCCCCCAATTCTGGCCTGGATGTCAGAGTTCACATGAGGTTGCTCAGAGGTTCAATGGCTTGATGATATTTGATCCCAGTCTGACTCTACTTAGCATGTGTACACCTCAGCATTAACCCAGCTGTGGGGGTCCCCGCACCTACGCCAACCCTGCTTCGCACCTCAGGGATACAAGTAGTTATTTGGCAGCGTTCGCCCATCAATCCCAGCGCACAGAAGGCAATCGTTCTCGTCAATCTTCACAGCTGAGGGTTTTTGTACGGTGGATTCATGCTTTAAAAAACCTGTGCTTCCTTTCATAAAGACCTGCACCTTCTCTCCCCAAGACTCAGATCTCGATTATAGACTGCTCTGCACTGCAGCGCGCCTTGCCAAGTTGCTGCCGTGTGCACTTGCATATACAATGCTTTGGCATCAAAAATCTGGCAGAAAACATCAGCAGATTTCAAGCGACTTTGGTGAATATCTTATGAAGGGGAGGGAGCAAAATGAAATAAATCTATTCCACAGGCAAGAAGACAGGCTTTTATTGAAAAGATGTCACTGTGCATTCCATCGACAGAGCAGCATCACCACACTGAGCTGTAGAAGAAAGTTGAATTCAGACAACAATAGGGCAGAAACCCACATGCTGGCTCTCTAAATGGGTATAAAAGACAAAACAGACTTGATGCAACACTGACAATCTAAAGCCAATCAATGGGCAATGTCAAGTGTCAGTCATATCCTCAGATATAATTTCCTTATACGTGGTCCACATATATTAAGCAAATTATTATGTTACTAATTGTTAATAATCAGTAGTTACGGTGTTGTTTAGCATGAACGTTCAGTGACCCGAATGTTGTCAGGCTTAGCAAGCTTTAGTATGATTCATCACAAACTAATATTCTGCTAATACACAAATGAATGAGTTGTTCATTTATGGTAATATATGTTCCTTTGTCTAAGGTGCAACCGAGTTTTCATTTATACATTTTTTTTTATTTTAATTAATCTTTATATTTATGTTTACAATTGATCATTTAAATGTTGAAAGTAATAAAGGAAAATGGTTTGTTTTGTTTGACAGATTTGGGACCCTTAAGTCTGACCTGGGCCACATCCGTTTCTGGACACTTGCCAACAAGAGCGTGGGCAGTCAGCGCTAAAAATCAATGTGAGATCAGATTTTTTTCTGTCGTATGAGCGCGGCCTAAAATGTGTTTATTGACATACTCATCATGGTAATTTCTAAATTGCAAAAGTAGCTTTGGTAACTAACAGGTTAGCTTTTTCTCCTGGTTTAATGAATTTTTAAAACCTATTTTTCACAGTTATGAGAAATAAATATCGTTTCAATTATATGACTAATCCAGAATTCAATGGGTATTTATTATTGAGTTCAGTAAACAATACAAGTAGTAGTTTACGTGCCTTATGAGGGAAGGGGCTGGTTAAGTCAAGCTGTTTTCCTGTTCAGCGTGTGGAGACAAAATAAAGGCGAGGTGTGAATTTACAAACTCGGGAAGGTATAGAGCAAGCAGACAGCTATAGGCGATCGCCGATTTGACTCAGTGTGAGGCGGAGGAACACAGTGTGCGCCTTGAACAATAGTCCAAATATTTATACCCTCCTCTCAAAGTTGGAAACAAAACACTCCGGTCTCATAAATCATATTTCATCCTCTTGTCAGATGATAATTAATGGAGCCACAGTAATTCATGGAAACTGAAGCAGCAATGTCACTTTTGGTTTCTCTCTCTTCATTGTTATTACGTTTCTTTTTTTTTTTTATTTTCAGGAAAGCTGTCTAGTGCAAGCTCCCGAAAGAGTCTGATGTCGCTCCGTGGCTTATTATCTGCAGGCAGGCAGGAATTTGGGCGTTGTTTAAGCAGATTGGACAGATGTGCGGCAAGGATTAGCTCTTCTCTGATCCAAACAATCATCACAATCATTTCTCAGGCAGGTTCCTTGGAAATCTAAATAGTAATGATTTAAAACAACAGCCAAGAACAGCAGCCTCACTGTGGCACGGTAATTACTGCTGCGCGCTCTTCTGAGGGGAAAACAAAGAGATGTGAACACCATGAGTTTGAAGAGTTTGTGTTCATCTCGACAAGTTATTTAGGAGGCAAGTATTGTTTAGTTCTCTGTTTTGGCACGAGAGGCTTCGGTATCTGTTACTGGTGTGATGCACTCGCATTGAATCGCCACCCTCTGTCCTCGTATATGTTCGTACAGCCCTCACAAACTTCTCCAACATATCCTCACTCCCATGGTGGCATATGTATACAGGTATATGACGTATATGACATATTTATAGACTGGGTTTCCAATCGATGCACATGTTCCCACATCCGCAGCATAGGAGCCTGGGGTTAGGTAAGCCAGGCGATAGTACTACTTTCGTTCAGCACTTAACAACATGTCAATTGCCAAATCAAACCTCCTCTAACAGCCATGTGTTTTGTCACTAATGATGAGAGCCACGTGAGGGGTTATAAATGGCAACTAACATCCGATGCAATTCAGTGAAGGGAAACATAAAATGCCAATGCATCAACATGCAATGCTGAAGGCAGCCTTCAGCTTCAGTATAGCATGCAAAGGTCCACTTCCTCAACATCAATATATTACACCGTTGGAGTGAGGATGTGTTGGCTTCTTCTAATTTCTCTCTGTACACCAACTGCTGCACCTCCAGCCATCAGTCCGTGAAGCTGATCAAGTTTGCGGATGACACCACCATCATCGGGCTCATCTCAGATGGAGATGAGTCGGCTTACAGGAGGGAGGTGGAGCGGCTGGTGTTCTGGTGCAGCCACAACAACCTGGAGCTCAACGCCCAGAAGACAGTGGAGATTCACCAGCTCACCAGCTCTTCCGTCACCTCTCATGTTGGCCGGTTCACCCATTTCCATGGTGGACTACTTCTGCTTCCTGGGAACCACCGTCACAGAGGACCTCAATTGGGAGCCGACCATCAGGTCCCTCATCAGGAAGGCCCAGCAGAGAATGTTCTTCCTGAGGCAGCTACGAAAACTGCGACTGCCAACGAAGTTGCCGGTGGAGTTCTACACGGCCATCATCCAGTCCATCCTCACCTCCTCTATCACCGTGTGGTACAGCAGCGCCACCTCCAGGGACAAGGGGAGGCTGCAGCGCACTGTGCGTTCTGCTGAGAAGGTGATCAGTTGCAGCCTGCCACCTCTTGATGATCTGTATATCTCCAGGACCCAGAGACGTGCAGGTCGGATCAGAGCCGACCCTTCTCACCCTGGCCATGGACTGTTTGTCCCTCTTCCCTCTGGCAGGAGGCTACGGTCCATCCAGACCAGAACCTCCCGTCACAGGAACAGCTTCTTCCCCTCGGCCATCAGACTGTTGAATTTGTGATCAGCCTTTGTTGTTTGTGGGTTTATTTTATTTATTAGTTGTTTATTATATTTTCTTTCAACAAAGTTGTTTCTGATTCTGATAAAGACTTTGAGCGGTATGGTTCTCTGTTTTTAAACTTCATTTTGGTACATTTGTGGAA
Organism: Synchiropus splendidus; assembly: GCF_027744825.2. Lineage (NCBI taxonomy): Eukaryota > Metazoa > Chordata > Actinopteri > Syngnathiformes > Callionymidae > Synchiropus > Synchiropus splendidus. Next base: position 6,821,916 of record NC_071342.1, read on the forward strand.
CGGCAATGGACACATTTGAACGTTCTTAATTTCTACCTTTAAGTAAAAATAAGAATAATGCCACCTTAACTTCCTCCTAAACTTTTTATTTGAATACCAAAAAAAGTTTTTTGTAAGGGTCTCAGCACTCCTGTTATGCTGCGGTGACATCACTCTTCTGTCTGAGTGAACACATACTCTGTGTAGAGGAAGGTTCTAAATCAAAGAGATGCCTACTTTGTAAGAGCGGTTAAAACGGGGGACCTCCATTGTGTTTCGTCATCACTTCAGTCTCAGCAACACATCCTCACTCAAATGGCGTTGGGAAAGTGGAGTTTTCCGTCCGACTGACGAATAAAGCAGCCTTCAGCCTCGCATCTTGACGTTCAGGCGTTTCAATGGAGCTTGGTGGAGGCAATTGGCAAGATGTTATGTGTAGAATGAAATGAGCGCCATCCCATGGCATACCGAACTCCCAACCTCTGTATTTTTTTTTTATGTGACACACGTCCAAATATGCCACGGAAGGTGCAATGTGTGTTGCAAATGAAAGTCTAATGTGTCAACATTAGCTCTGAAGGCTGTCTTCGATTCCAGTACAGGACACAAAAGTGTACTTTCTCAACTTCAATGTATTACGCCATGTGTTTATTAACTGGTGACACAAGTCATAGGAATTTTAATTTCTCTGATATTTTACTGTTTTATCACATTTTTTGTCTTTTTTTCCCCAGTGTTTCTGTGTTTTGTGCTGTTCTTACTGCTACGTGTCTCATCTGATTCTTTCATTGATTTTTTTGCTGTTTTCTCATGCAGCACGTGAACAGTCAAAAAGGTGATATATGAATAAATACTTAGTTACTACGTTTAGTAGTAGTGACAAAAAGAACAGATTTAGCAGTAGCAAGTGAAGCATATTTTTTTAATACCCACTGGTATTAATGCATCCCTACCACATTTGAATGAGACGTTGTTTTTTGTCGTATTATCTGTTATAATTGTGTTGTTTTAATCATTCCAAAAGATTTTCAGTGTGCTTTTGAAAACAATGGAATAATTCATCATGAACAAAACACACAATGGAATTAATCTCACCAAGAAGCAAATAACTATGATTCACTGGAATAAATTCTCAAACAGATTTTTGGAGAAAGTGATCCAACACCCAAGCTTAGCATTATCTCTGTGAGGTGCTCACTCCAGCTTCAGATCCACTTCAACAACTGTAAATTGTATTCCGTGACTGTCGCAACAGCTCTTTAGAAATCTGCTAATTGGGAAGACACTGTCTATTCTCAGAAGCCAAGAAGAGAAGTGGGGAAAAAATGTAGAGTGTGAGACTTCCACATCGTAGTCTTGACAGTCATCGCACAAGTTACAGCTCCTCGGAGATTTGCCTCGGTGTGAAGACACACAAAGGCTTGCAGACGTCTCTGTCGACTTTTATAGGCGGTGAGGGAAAAGAGAAGAGTTGTCAACGGCGTTGCAAATATATTCTCTAACCCTATGTAGGTTCAAATTAATCTGTGTGAGAAGTGGCACTCTGACGTCAGCCGTCTATTTATGGATGTACCAGCATTCATGTTCGGGTGATGATCTGTATCCTCTGTTTAAATGCACCATCGCTGTTCTGTACAAATTTGCTGTAATTTGTTTCCAAGAATTGAAGCGAGCAAACAAAAACATGTCATAATTGAGATACGAGGGTCCCACACGGGAGAGGATCAGTGGCTGCTCAGAACATTTTTGATGTGACAGCATTCGGAATGTTGCTGCCGACTGAGCTGCAAATTTCGGCGAGGAGTTTCACAAGGATGAATTTCTCAGGTTTTTGTGGACAGTGAGAATTCAGAGGGAGAGCACGTCTGTTTGGGAGGTTAAAAGGCTGTTTCGACAAAAACAAGGTGTTGCAAAACATACTTTTTTGGTTTGGGTATGAATGCATTGTTTTTCTCTTGGTTCAAGGGAAATGATTTTAAGGCGCAGTCTTGGAGAGGAGGGTTTGTTGACGTGAGGATTGGGACCTTCTCTGCTTTTCACTGTTCATTTAGTCTTGAAAAAGTGAGAAAGGAACAGGAACATATCTCTGCCTAAAAGTACATGTTGTAACAATACTCTCTCAGTCTGGATCTTTAGAGACCAACTTCACTTGGAACAGACCTGATCCAGTCCTCATGAGGTGAAGAAAAACTGTGAAACAGACCATGTGCAAACGTGCCATTGTTTCGTTTTTTGAAATATAAAAATATTGCATATATGAGTATTAATTCAAATCTCAATTGATTTATTAATCTGATAAACTGTTAGAATTTCACTCAATTTTAGGGACTTTGTCTTCTCTAGCATTTTTTCCTTACCTACGAAGGAGTTGTTAGTTAATGCAGAATCAATATTGACCTTTAAATTTTTATTCACATTTTTTTTCTTGCATTTATCGATATTAAAAAGCACCCACAGAGAATATAAGAAAATGTATGTTAATATATTTTCTATGTTTTTTCATTACTTTTTTAAATTAGATTTTTTTTTTTTTCATTTAATTTTTTTTTTCATAGTCGAGTTCATTTCAAAGCATTATCCCATGATGGTCAGAATTCTGTGATGAATAATGTGGTAATTTTATTTTAATAGAAAACCGGGGTAGTTTATTGTTTCTCCATCTTTTTGTAAATTGTTGTCTGGAAAAATAAAAAAATGATAAAACATAAAATAAAATAAATACATTTATGAAAAAAAAAAATACATATTTTTCGCTCTCTGAGAACAGGACTCATATTTACTGAGCTGCTGGGACAGTAACACTCAGACTGCAGTGTGAAGTTGAAGTAAACTTTTGTCTCTGAGAGCAGACAGCCCCAATGTCCACGATGCCATTGGCAGGAGACTGTCGTGCTGTATGCAGTATTAGCTCCCACGGCAACAGCATCATTGAATGCAACACCTTTTGAAAACAGGGTCTAGAGTGGGAACTTTCGACAACATTGCTGGCTTTGCCGCCGTGTGAATGCTCCACTGGCGTTTATGAGTTTGCGCATGTCACTCGGCATTCGTGCTGACCCCCAGACAGATTGATACACAAGCCCTGCCTCCATATTCTCCGGTTAAAAAAAGTGTTGATGCAATGCATAAAAATTAGGTCAATATGAATGAGGTATACACCAACAGCTGAACCCCTCTCATGGTCAGCACAAGCGGCACACATGCTGTCCCTTAGGGACCTTGCTGCTCTGCTCTATAATGACATCAGCCATTTCTGCTCAAAGAAATGGACGCCACCTGGTGAGCAGTAGTCACATGTTGAGTATCAGAGTTTGGGAGTGATCGGCACCTCAGTTTTTTTTACCTAGAATTTTTGGAAATATTCCCAGGAAAGCATCTTTTCCTGGAGAAGGCTTCAGTAAATCTGTCCCTAGTCTATATAGACGTCCATGGCCCGCAGGATTGGGAGAACCTGGTCTGTGGCTACACTTGGGACACTCGAACCCCTGATGTAGTTGCGTAAAAGCAGGCTATTACCACAAGGTCTATCAACAATTTTAAATTAAAAAAAAAGAAATTGCCAAATATCGTTTGAAAAATTCGGAACACGGTGAAATAGCTGTCAGGCAAAACAAATAATTCAGACTCGTAACTCTGAGCACTAGGTTCTTATGTGAACTAATTCATGTGAAGTTGAAAGTCAAAGCAAACAAGAAATATTCTCATTTCCAGAAGAGGGAAGGATCTTCGGAAACTTTTAATGTGCAATAGAATCATTAGGGTAACCGTGTCGCAACTCTTTTTTTTGAAGGGTGTAAAAATTTGATGAGTCCCCCAACTGTCTCTCTCCCTTTTTTGGTGTCTTGTAGAAGTCTTCTCAGTGGCACGATTTTACATCATAAATAAGCAATGTCGGCCACACGGGCGTGCTTAAACGACAAGAAATGATGTCTGTTTTGTTTGACAGCGAATTCACGAAGATCTTTTGTAGAAGAAACAAACAGTCACTGTCACTTTGATTGTGTCTTGTAGTTTCAAAATAACATTCTTGAAGAGGAATATGAAACCAAACGCAGTCATGTTCTTACAAGGATAAATAAGAGAACAAAGAAAACATTACTGAATTTCAAAAAATTCAAATGTATTGAATCAGTCCTTACATTTATATTTAAAATGGTTTTGCTTGCCAACTTGAAATTTCACTCATATATTTTTTTTATTTGTGTCATGTATGTCAGAAAAAAATCCGTAATGTAGTGTGATCATTTTACACCATCATAATTATGAGGAAAATAGCATGTTGAAAAATGGCATGACTTGATAAAAATTGATTTTAAAAAATTGGCAGATGCTACAACACAATATAGTACTTGGAAATTATGAGCTATAGCATAAAATTATGGACATAACATTACAACAGTAGTCAAAAATATAACACTTGTCTAAAGCGTTAATGTTTTTAACTACAGTAATTTCAGAACAGTAGAGCACAACGGAGCCACATCCAGTAAATTTAAGTAGGAAAACTCTATAGTCTATAAGCCGCAGGTGCAGTGGTGCTGTCTGCACCGTAGAAAGGTCAGTGGTGCACCTGGCTTAAAAAACGCATGAGGATCACTTCTAAACTAGTTTTGAAAATGGGTCCAGCATCAAGACTGACTCATGAAACAAACTTGGCAACATTCTGACCTTAAATTATGAACCCCTCACATCTTTTGTTGACATTAAAATGCTCAAAATGCGCCATTTTCCAACACCAAAACTGGTCTGCTGCTTCTTGTCTCCGGCCCTCCAGGACATCGGCTCTGTTTGCACAGATGCGGTAAAAACAGTGCGTTTTGAACACTTTAATGTCAATAACACAGCTGTGATTTTATCAGTTTGATATGACGAGGCTCAATATTTTGCCAGCCTGGCACTCATTTGCCTGTAAAAATCCATATATTAGCCGCGTCACTGCATAATCCTCAGGGTTCAGACCACGGTAAAAAAATAGCGTCTTATAGTCCAGATTAACTCTGGACTATAAGAGTGAAGAGTGAAAAATACATTTTTTAATTGTTTTCAAATTAAAATAAATGACTTGCAGAACTGGAATGGATTACTGGATCCGTCTGAACCTGTCAAAGCCTCAAAACAAGCAACAACATTGTGGGTGAATCATCCAAAGTTCATTTTCTTGTCAAACACAAGAAACAAAACCCTTTATTTTTTTTTTTCAAAACGCGACAAGAGAAGGCCACAATTCTTCACATTGATTGAAACTCTTCTTTTAAAAAGAAAACATTACACAGAACGAAACTTTTTATTTCACCGCCACTTTCATGGTCATTGTCATGGAGTCTGGCCTGTTAAGATGGGAAACTATAGTATTTGCATGGCTTCCATACAAAACAAATCACAGTCCAGGAAAAGCCAAGTTCACAGTCCAATTACCAAAATCTCAACTGGACCGTTTCTAGCTCCGGGCTCATCTAAGCAGGAGCAACCTTTCGGGTCAAGTCGAAATGATGGCAGATAATCTGGCTGGCTCTGTCTGCTTCCTTACCTCCCCACACAATCTTTGCACAGTCTTTCCTCAGCCACCTGTTTCCTTATTCATGTTTTCACTTCATGGTGAGATTCTAAATAGACTGTTTGGTCCACAGTTTGGAGCAGTCAGTAGATTCTGGATATGGAAGGTGTATGTGTATCATTAGTGCTTGTATTGCTTTCATCCTGGTGCTCTGTTTCCATGCCACAGACCTGAAAATTGCTCAACTTCATTAATGACTTTAAATGAAGTGAAGTGTGTGAGCGAGTGACTGGCCAATTGTCCAGCGTGCGGCCCACCTCTTGCACTATACCCCTGGGATAGACTGAGCCTGTGGCAAAACAGAAACAAAAATAATGAACAACTACTGTACGCTTCTTTTTTGTACATTTTAGTTGAGTGTCCTCTGACTCACAGTAACGTGTCCATTATTGTGACAAGAGAAATCAACGATGGCAATAGGCTCCAGATACTCGGAGGAATGTCAAATCTGTGGCAAAAGAAATGTACTTATACTTGCAGGAAAAAATCTGCAATGAATCCAGTCAGCAAAAAAAAAATGTTTTAAAAAATGTTTTTCATGTATCATTTTATTTGGTTATTTATTGTAGCGTTGTCAAGGAAGCAAGCAGCTCAAATAGCATGACAACCATTTATAAAACCTTGAACCAGTGAACAGAGCAAGAGTCATTTGCGTCACTCATCCTTTAAGTCATGGTCTGAACATTTAACATTGCTGTAACCCCAAATTACCCAACTACTACAACACTTTTGTTTACACACATTAAAACACGTTACACGACAGTTCACTACCCTCAGTCCTTTGCGACACAGTTCACCCAGGTCGCTACATTATTGCACTTGTTTTATATAGGTTTTTTTTCCAATTTATTTCTAACAACATTTTTGATTTTATTTTTAGCTCACTTGAATGTGATCTGTGCTTTCTCCACCCCTCCCTTTTCTCACCCCGTCCTGCTTCCTTCTTCACATCCTTCCCTCTCCCTTTCTTTGTACCTTCCATTCCTTCTTCATTTGATTATTTTTTTTGAAGCGTTCAACAATAGGAGTCGATCTGGCACACGTTGCTGGAGTCCAGGTGTCTTTATACACAAGTGATTAGAGGGTGATTGGCTCCAGCTGTGTGCCACAAACAGGAAGGAAGGCGGGAGAAACAAAACAGGAATCGTGGGACAAAATAAGAGCAGAATCATGACAGTACCCCCCCCCCTTAAAGAACCTCCAGGTGTCTTACCCGATCTGCTGGGACTCAGATGATGGAAGTAACTGAGGTGCCTCTGGTCCAGGATCCTTCGCACTCTGGACGGATGGTCGTTGAAGACGAGGGGAGGAGGAGGCTTGTTGGAGGGACTGAAGGAGCTTGGCTGCTGTGACTTGGAAGGCAAGCTGGAGTCCTCGGGAGGCGGGGCTGAGAAGGCACGCTGGAGTCCTTGGGAGGCGGCGGCTGGGACGACGAGCTGGGGTTCAGGGGCTCTTCTGGCTTGAACGGCACTCTAGAGAGCACCTTGGTAGCCTGAATGGGTCCGAGTCACAGGAAGAGAACAAGGGGTCTTGGGACATACTGAACAGGTCCCAAGGACGTGACCGGACCACACCACAGTACAAGCATAACACGCGAGCTAACCGGTAATGACGCTCCTCAGGTGAGAGATGTGTTCCTCTCACCTGCATGGATTTCTCTGGTTCTGGTGAGTGACTGCACTCTCTCGTACGTGTCACAGGGCGAGAACGAGGGTTCTCAGGACATACAGGGCAATGACTGGCTACACCACAGTATAAGCATAGCCCTTGAGATAACCGGTACTGACGCGCCACAGTTGAGAGACGATTTCTACCCAACTGCATGGGTTCTTCCGGCTCTTCAGTTACAACCGGGGGTATAGCAGGGACTTGACCAGCAGGCAGAGCCGGGGAAACACGAGTCTTGAGAAAAAAATTTACGGATGGGAACAGACAGCATTTGCTCAGTCACTTGAGGAACAGCGGCGAAAGCAAGTGGAGCAAGCAAAGCGAAGTCAGAATTTCCAAAATTTGGCCATCATCAAACCGGGAGAAGCCCACAAGCACGAGTAAGAGTCCAAACAGACTTAAATCTGTAAACAGAGAGACAAATACACAATGAACAGAAACAGTAAAATCTCAGAACAAACCAGGAAACACGCAGAAACAGAGGAAGGAACTAAAACTCTAACTCAGGCACCAGGGTTTCAGAGAGTGTAGTTAAAGATGAGCAAACTAGAGCACAGACAGAGAACAAACAAGGAGAACCACTTTTCCACACGGAATTACAGGAGTTGATCTGGCACACGTTGCTGGAGTCCAGGTATCTTTATACACAGGCGATTAGGACAAACAGGAAGGAAGGCGGGAGAAACAAAACAGGACTCAAGGGAAAAAATAAGATCAGAATCATGACACTAGGTTTCTTTATCTGAATGTTTTGTCCCTTCTCTTTCTTTCCTTTCCTTTGCTCTTACTTTCTACATAGCCTTTTTCCTTCCTTTCTTCCTTCCTTCCATCCTGCCTTTTTTCCATCCTCCCTCCCTCCCCTTCTTTCCTACCTTCCTTCCTCTCATACTTTCAGTCTTCCTTCAATACCTCTTTTCCATCCTTCCCTTCCCCTCTTACTCTCTTACTTTCTATCTTTCTTCCTTCGGTCTATTCATCGTTCTATCCTCCTCTCTCCCCTTCTTTCCTTCCTTCCTTCATCTCTCACTTTCTATCTTTCTTCCATAAATCCATCCCTCATTCTTCCTGTCACCACTCCCTTTCTTTCCTTCTCCCCTTCCTCTCATACTTTCTATTTTTTGTTCTTCCTTCCTTCCGTCAACTATTTTCCCACAACCAACACTTGTACTCCTCAGCGGCCGGATGCAACACTAAGCATGTTTCGACGTGCGATTTCTTCATCAGCTTATCACTGGTGTTTCTGTGCACCTTCTTGGACCATTATTAAAGTAAACAGTGGCTCCTTCTATTGAACATCAAAGATCAATTCCGTTCATTGTTGGAAAGACTTCACAGATTCAAGCGTCTGCACTTACAGAATAACAATTTGGGGCTGAGACTTTGATGGATTTGGAAAAAAAGATGACACAATGCCGATGTAAAATCACCATTGTTATAATAATCATGAAGCCAATGTACAGAATTACCTCTTGTTCACATACCAGCGACAATCATTTCAACATTGTCCTTTACATGTTCCGCGTTATCTACACTAAAAAAAGCATCGCCCTTGGTCAGAATATGGCTGCAACTATTAGACAAATGAATCATTAAATTAAGTGTAGCCATGTAATTTGTCTCTCGCGCAGTTCCCCCTCTATTTTTAGACTCCCACAGCACATTGGATATTTGTTAAATATCTTTGTTTGTCTCAGAGGAGCAAGGTGAGCAACCTCATTAAAAATAATGTATCAATGGTAAAAGCAAAAATCAATAGCTACAACAATAGAATATCATTTGTGCGGATCCAGTGGTGACATCAGGGACGTTTCCGTCAGGAGTGATATGATATTACCCATTAAAATGATTGAAGCTGGTCTTCAAATGCTTCTGTTCAAATCCCAGAGCAGCCAGCTAACATGAATCAACGCCAAGACACAGAAGTCGTGACCTTAATTCTTTTATTTAACCATGTTCTTCTTTGATAATGACAATGACGGCCGACGGAAGGTGGAACACCAGCGCTCCAGGACTATAATTCAAGAGGAGATAGCGGTTGTATTTCTCGCAGCTACATTCATTAGAGTGAACCAAAGGTTAAGGTCTTCATGTTTCTTTGCAAAAAGCCATTCTTTGTATGACCGTTGTACAGGAGAACATGAATTACAGCTTACGTAAGTGGATGAAACATGTCACATGGCATTAAATCACCAAGGCTGCTTGAAGCTCGGCGAGAAACTTACCAAACCTCGACTTTATATGTAAAGCAACAAAATGAGATCAGTCGAAACGCAGCTAATGGGATTGTTGGATGAACCTGTCGGCTACAATAAAAGAGAACAGCCACCAGGAAAATGACAACTGCGTCTTTGTGCCAAGAGTTCCACATAAGATAAGAAAACCCAATTATTGTCAAAAATAAGTGACGTCGAGCCGATGTTCAAACTGAGGGTTGTCAAGCTTGATTTTAGCAGGCTTTGATGGACCCCAGCTTCAGCTTCACTGCACTCTAAACATGAACTGATAACACTGAATCCAAGCATGGTTCCTAGCTACATTTCAGACATGTTGACCACCTATGAGTTCGCGGGCTTAGGCTACATACAAAGCTGTGTTGCAGCCCACGCAAACTCACTGGAAATGATTTAAAATGATGTAGTACATATGCCAGAACCACAGGGGCGCTCTAATGCTTTAGCAACAAATAAGAAGACTACAAATTATGCTTGTGCTGTAATATATTAGCACTGGAGAACAAAAAAGACATTGGTGTTTATAGGCGACGCAGTTGAGCTTAGCTGAGAGTCAATGCTATCTACAAGTCATCAGAGGCATGAGAGAGTGGCCGCGGACACGTGTTTCAAATGGGTTTTAGCAGGTCTACGTGTTCCAAAGACAGGGCTGAAATCACTGCCTACTCCATCAGCACCTCCAGACCTTGGAATTATTATTATTATTATTATTATTATTATTATTATTATGCTTGTGCGGTAATATATTAGCATTGGAGAACAAAAAAGACATTGGTGTTTATAGGCGACGCAGTTGACCTGACCTTGGAATTATTATTATTATTATTATTATTATTATTATTATTATTATCGTGGAGTTATTGCCAGGGTTAGGGTCAGGGTTTTATTCCCCTCTACCTATTTATAGACCTCACTGCATGTTCTCTGTTTTCACCTGAAATACTGTTCTGTGTTGTGTTTTACTCTTGTGTGTCATGTCTAAACTGGAAAGCACTGTGGGACAGTGAAAAGTGCTAGAGTATTAGTAGTAGTTGTAGCATCAGAGAGTCTTAACAGGGAACTATGTGCTCTATTTTTGTCCTCGTTTTAATTACAACAGGCCATTTCTCGCAAAAAAAATAAAATAAATTTCAATCCTGCTCCCCATCTCCATTTCAAGTGTCCAGACATCTATAATCCCTGCTTTCCACAGAACATCTATTGAACAGCATGGCATCCTGGGTCATGATATCAACATGCATTGTTGGCTATCCATATTCGGATGTGCTTGAAAAATGCAAAAGCAATTGAAAACACTTGCGGACCACATTAAGTTACTTGAGTTTAACGTGTGACCAAAAAGTCCTCTGATTGGTTTACAGTCAAAAACAGCAATCCATTCAATAATAATAATAATAATAATAATGATAGTTTTAAAAAGCTTATAATTCCTTATGATATTGCAAGTTGAATATATTGTTTTTTTAAAGGCACTTCAGAGAAAAACTCAGGATCACATATCTGTTGTACAGGGACAGGAGAGGTCTGCAGCAAGTGCTATGGCGTAGTATATAAAACAGAATATATCACAGTCAAAATGTATTTGATTCATTGGATGCACGACTTCAGTTCAGCGAGCAACAGACTTCCGTTTTCTCTCAGTATTTTTACATTAATATTACACAGAAAACCATGATCATATCCACTTCCTTGATGTGTCTTCCATTTGTTGATATTTCCACTTGGTTTTAATACATTTGATCATGTGAGAGTTCATCTTTAAAAAGAGATCATTATTCTGAATGCATGGTGGCATTTAAGCCGTGGCGGTGCGCCACATGTAGTGGAAACACTGCGGCAGTCGCCCACACTGGCCCTGGGTCAAGACCAAGACAAGATGAAGACTTGAAGAAGACAACTGAAACAAAGACTCTTTTGTAACTTTCAGACCTTCTTTAATACCAATGCAAGGTTGTGGGACAACTTTTTAGCTGAAACAGACTGTTAAACTACAACCTGGTACATAACCTCAAGCAAACTAGCGACGCAACATGAGCGACATTCTCGGACGTCAGCTGCTAAAATGCCCTAAATGGACACTAGCATTGTAGCACACTAATACTGGAAAGTCAGAGAAGGAGGCGAAAAGAGCGTTGTGTGAGAAAACTTGGGCAGGTTGAAGACCAGTCGAGCGGGAAAAGGTCAGAGGGCACGTGCAGGTAGACCAGCCAGAGGGAATCTGCAGTATTCCAGATGAAAGATGACAAGCGTCTGCGCCGCCACCGGATATTGTGCCGCATAAATCTTCATGAAAGAGATGTTGCAGGGTGAGGATCCCGCAAGCTTCTTTGCATTCTGTAAAGTTGGACTAAAACTAACACTAAAACTTAATGTGATGTGAAAGGCCAACGTAAAACCAATTAATAGGTAATGAGGTGTTCGCAAAAATGTTTTCACAAAAAGAAAGGTCACTGAATGACAGACTGCAGTGTTTTTAGATTCATCAAGAGATGAGAAGGGAAGGATGTGACATTCTGCTGCATGGGAGAGGTCATGACAGGTCACTCAGACGTGCACCATGTGTAAATACATGTGGTCAAACATGTCATTTGAAAACAAATTGTTAATGATGTACAGTATGTAGTCATAAGCGCTTAAATACCTTGTAGGAAATGACATCAGAACCGGTGGCAGTTTAGCAGCAACAGTTTCCACGTTTTTTAGTTTGATGCCTTCTGGTTTTGTTGGAACGAGACATGTGTTCCAAGTGGGTGAAGTGGGTAAGACTTATTTTATCAGAAAAATAAATTACATTTTCGAACAAATAATTAACTGCAATGAATGTTCCTGTCTGTATTCCACTGCTGAGTGTTTGCTACCGCTGCTGCCGCGGCGCCTGCTTGCCTCACTCGGCACAACGTTGGTTCAGTACGGCTCAACATGGGGCTATTTCCATCCACTGACCTGATTTGGCACCCGGTGGACTCAAGAGTAGTCATGTCCTTTAGGTTTGAACAAGAGCCAGATTTCTGGTGACGTCAATTTCACATGTCCAAGAGGATGGAAACAACAAAGCCAAGTTGAGGTCACAAGAAAGTTGGGGGAGAAAAAAAGACAGTGAAAGACCAAGACGGTCAGGCCAAAACCCAAAAGTCTGGGTGTCAAGAGCAAAACTCTGAGGGTAAAAGGAGGGGATGGTATCCATAAATTATGATCATCATTACAGCTGCTGCTCTTGTTCCTCTCAGAAGAAGAAATATGTTTGCAACTTTCCTTTCAGCTCCACTTTAATGAGCAAACAATAATTTATTTTCAGTCCCTGAACTGTCAGCTACAAGGCCAAGCGAAGTGTGAGAGGAGCGGAACATGTTTACAGCACAGCTCACTGGTGGTTTTATTCTCGACTGTGAAACACACGTGACCCTCCCTTTGATTCCGTCGTTAAAGTTGCATCGGCAGCATCTGTGCTCAGGTCGGACTCAAAGTTATTTTCAGGTTTTTCCGCGGCCACCAGCCAACTCGCACTTTTCCAGGAGTCTTCTATTTTTGACAGACAAGGAGAGAGAGAGAGAGGCGGATAATCACAGGTTTCAGCACTGTGATTGGACGACTGGCTTTTTGGGATTGCGGGTCTCCTCTTCTGCTCGAACACTTTGCTCAGGATTAGAACAGTCCCATTCCATTGATATCTATCATTTGGTAGACATATCCCCAGTTCTGGGGAGTGAATTGCAAGTGTGAAATCTTGACCTTTGTTTTTACGCTGTCAGAAGAATAAAAGTCGCATCATGTCTCCATTTGACTTTTCCATTTGCTGTGAAATTCAAAACACATTTTGGGTGCAAAATTCGAGACAGTTATACTGAATTCTACTGAATGCCAAGTCACGTGAAGTCAAACTGTACCATGGTTCGGGGCTTAAAGCAATGCTTCTGTTTGTGAGGGAGTGAAAAGTGGGCAATTTCCCATGCCAGGCCTAAACCCAGCATTGCAAATCCTAGCACTTAATGTCCTTGGTAGCCGCGGCTAGTCCATTCCAGGTGTCACTGCCCTATTTGCTTCTTCATCCCGTTTTGCTTCCAGGGCTCAATTTTATGACGTAATTTCCTGTCCACATGCGCACATGGTTGTAGCCGCGGGATACATAAATTAGCATAACTTGCTTACGTCACTAATGTTGGTGTGTTTTCATGTTTTGTTAATAAAATGTAATCCTCATAAAAGTTGTGATTCAATGAAAAAGACGTTTGCCTTGTTGTTTATTTGGCTGCAATAAACCAAATTAACCACTGAGACCTCGTAGGCAAGATAGAAAACTGCATACAAATTGCACAGAAAGATCCAATTATTTTATCTGAAATCTTGTTAAAATGTCCAAATTGTTGAATACAAGTCAAATGTAATGGTATATATATATATATATATATATATATATATATATATATATATATATATATATATATATATATATATATATATATTTATATAAAATAAGGTTAAAATACAGTTAATACGTCGGCGTAGTACTTTAGTAATTCAAATTCTGCTTCTCTTGATGAAATACAAGTGTGTAGTGAGGCGTGGCGTAATGACGTTGCTAATTTTATTCTAATTTATGTGACAAACAGCTACACCCATGTGCGCATGCAGACAGGAATTTACATCTTGAAATACCAATGTGCGCATGCGGACATGAAATGACGTCATAAGCCTAAGCCCTGGAAGCAAAACGGGATGAAGAAGCAAATAGGGCTGTGACCACTTTTGTAACCATTTTTTGTAACCATTTAGCGCATGAGCATTTAGCGCATGAGCATTTAGCAGCGCTGGGAGTAAAACCCGTTTCAACAACATGTCCTCTGCGTTGAATTGCTTCCAATTACAATCTATGGGTGTGTAGGCAGATGTGAGTCAGTTGGAACCCAAAGGACATGTATATTAACGGGCACTTCTGCAAGCACACTGCATTTTGACGTCACTTTTGAAGTGACAGCGGCGATACGAGGCCTAGGGACCACGATTTAACTTGCCTTCCTTGTCATTATCAGGCTGGTTCCTCATGCTCTGTGACATTAATATAAATCAAATATAGACTATTGTGAGGTTGATGTTTGCATCCCATGATGATGCAGTCAGTCATCTGTGTCATGTGATGATGCATTTGGCTTCAACTGTACGTTTTTTCCTGATGGCGTAGGAAACGTGTCACATAAAAAGACAACGGTTGGTGCAAGGGTTGCGCCATGGGGTGGCGCTCCTTACGATTTTGCCATTGAAAGTCAGTGTCCTGTCACTTGGCATTTTATGTACCTGAAATTATCTTCTATGGTGCGCACTTGTTGGCATCACGAAAGAAGTGCATAGCCCATAGCATCTAAAGCACAATGAGACCTCAATGACTGACTACATTGAAACACCTATACGTCAACGGTGAGCGAAAAAGCCTCAGTGTGTGTGAAAATGTGTGAAACTGTGGCAGCACCTTTTGGTCTATCAAAGCATCATTTATTAAGCTTCAAGAGAATGTTTACAGTAGGTTGACATTTAAGCAGTTACTAATGATACCTGATGACAGAAACCCACTAGTGGTAGACACGCAGGATTTTATTGTGTAAAATGGGTATTTAAAGCTCATTACTGTTGTATTTACAGAAACTTGTGTATATATAGGAAGCGGAAAAGTCTGTTTTGGGGTGTCTTCCTAAAGCGCTTTGAGACTTGGCAACGAAAAGCCTATGCAAGATTAGATGTGTTTTCAGTTTGTGCTTCAGGGGTGAGTACATAAATGGTGAGCTGACAGTGTGACTCTGAATTAAGTACATTTTTCTGAATTGTTCCCATTTAAAATGTTCCCATTTTTCATCCTGCAGTGAAAATGGTACCTTTAACTGCTTTGGTTTCTGCTTATGAGAAGCACACTGTTAGACGGGACTTCCTATTTAAATGCTTTGTTTTGAGTAAAAACCTAAATCCCCACTCAAAGAGGCTGATATTTGCAGCCTGAGTAGTATTCCTCTTAAGGTTATCAGACGAGAACATAACCACACACACACAAAAAAAAGCAATTCCACCCAAGCCGTTTTGTGATTGCCTCTGTGTGAACGCACTTAATCTTTGCAAGATGTTTGTAGTTGCAGTCAAATGCTGGCCGGTGAGGGGACACCGTTCTAAAATATTCCAATTGAAAAGTGTTTTTCATGTTGAAAAATATGAATCCAAAAAGACACGGCTCTGGTATATGAATAACACAGCGTGGTGTTTCACATCACAAATGCTTTTGTTCCCCTCAAAAAGACCAGGAAGATCAAACAAATAATAGCGCTCCATGGAGACATGAGAAAAGGTAGCCAAAAAAAGACACCGCTCGACACATCCTGACATAAATTCCATCCCAATTTTTCACATTAGTTAGTCATTAGAAGTTTTACAGCCAACTTGTATTATAAGGCATATCAAAGTATTACAGCCCTCAGTGGAGTGATCATCCACATCCTGGTCATTAAAAGTCAGAAAAAGCTACTTTTAATGGCATGTTCCCTTGTTATTCTGCAGAGAACACATGGAGAATGATCATCACCCAGCGTTCGAAACAGTCGTCTGACCTAGAAAATTACGGGGCAAAAGTTTTCCAGAGTGTTAAACAATTTATTGGGAATCAAGTCATTATCAGTCGCACTAACAGGGTTACGTCAGGTCTTTTCCAGCCGACGTCCTGAAAGCTGCAGTTTTCATGATATACGCAGGACAGAACCGGAGCCAAGCAACTCACGTCGAAAAGTTTGGTTGAATTCCAGATCCGAATGATGCTTCGTTAGACGCCTAAATGCTTTCATCTATAGGAAATAAAGAAGGATTTAAATTGAAGGCATGTTTACTGAGATGATTTATTAGAAGCCTGAACATTTTTGAAACGATACCAAAATGTTTTCAGCTCGACTGCTCTTCAGCTCTGGGCAATTTTACACTGCTAATATATGAGAGTGAACTCCCTCCCCTCCCTGAGGGAGCCATTGTGCTACACAGTTTCTAGCTTTCCCTGCTGTGAGCATTAGAATGGATCATTTTCAGCTCTCCTTTTAAAAACTTACTAGAAATCATTCACTATTTATCGAATTAGTGGCTAGAGAGGCTGAGGATTTGGCCTCAAATCAGCACACATTTGGACCAGGCAGCATGAGCACCCCAGCACAAGCCAACCATTGATGATTTGGTCCAGTCTTTGGTGGATCGGCGGTCACACATTCTACAATATTTAACAAGGCAGAGTGAAAATAGCTGGCTTTGGCTCTTGATTTTTCAAAGTAAAAAGCATTCGGGGAGGCTGAATCGGTCAGATCAATTAGCAGCATAAAGCTGCCAAAGCAGGGAATTATGCAGAATAATAAATTAATAAATAAGAATAATAAATTGTGCAAAATAATTCTGGAAGAAATCTGATAGAAGGATTAAAATGAATTTTTAGTCAAATCCTTGGTTACATGGTTACATTAAATGTAGAATTTTCTACAAGTAAAACCACTCCAGAATATATATTTTAACATGGTAAATGATCGCCATTTGGGGTAGGACGAGAAGATACCATTGGT
The DNA here is from genome assembly GCF_027744825.2 of Synchiropus splendidus. NCBI lineage: Eukaryota > Metazoa > Chordata > Actinopteri > Syngnathiformes > Callionymidae > Synchiropus > Synchiropus splendidus. The sequence continues at coordinate 6,838,913 of NC_071342.1, forward strand.
CACAATCTGGATTTATTGAATAACTCTAAGTCATGAAAATATTGGATATCAAACATTAAAAAAAGAAAATTGTGCAGTCATGACTCCTGGCTGCCTCGTGATGCTGATAGTCAAGTGCTCAGCTCAAATATACGTTTACAGTATGGCTGTTTCGAAGACCTAAAATTAGCTGCTGACTGGTTCATGACTCGGCTAGCTGGTTGTGACGTCATAACTGTCTTCATAAAATCCGCAGTAAGAGGAGAAATGGCTGAGGGGAAACAAAAATGTTCAAAGTATGGGAGACATCAAAGGACACATACCTTTCCTTTAAAACACAAATCTAAAGTTAAATGGTGGTTGGGTTGGCAGTGAGGAACATAACGCTGATGCTATGGCAGACTGTCATTAGAAGTTTAAGATTTACTAGTCTAACCATGCTACGACACCCTGAATTTGGCAAATATAACTTCAGCCCATATTTTGGCTACAAACAGGACGACTTTTATTTCAAACTAACCATGGGGAGTGCGAATTTGTCTTTGACTGTTGTGTAAACTCAACATGAAAGCGTTTTCGTGTCCAAGTGGGCCACAAGCCTCGACTTGAATGAGCTGGGGGATGAGCAAAGGGTTTAGCAATATGTAAATCCTGCTATATCAACTCACTTCCCACTTGCCTCCAGCCAACATCCCCTTGAGCTATCACTAGTTTTCATCATTGACAGTCCAGCTTTTATTATAATCTAATGAGAGAGAGAAAAAAAAAAAAAAAACACAAATGAGTTTGCTATGTATTAATACCAACTTTTTGGGCTGCATAGGATTGATAAATGATTCTCATTAGAATGGCTCTACGAGGCGGAAATTATGATTTTTTTTTATTCAGTTATTTATTTTCTTATGTCCAAGTTGAACAAAAACTTCCATTATTTTGGTTTTGAATCCATGATTCAAACCCAGCGGAATTGTTTCGTCCTACGCTGCCTGGCCAAAAAAAAGTTGCCCCCTGGATCCTGGATCTGGGGTTGCTGCAGTTGGTCAGGTCTAGGTTCAGCAACATTATGTGCTCAAAGAACGAGGTCAGCTGACTACCTGAATATACTGAATGACCAGGTTATATTCCACCAGGGCATATTCCAAGATGACAATGCCAGGATTCATCTGGCTCATATTGTGAAAGACTGGTTCAGGGAGCATGAGACATCATGTTCACACATGGATTGGCCACCACAGAGTCCAGACCTGAACCCCATTGAGAATCTTTGGGATGTGCTGGAGAAGGCTTTGCGCAGCGCTCTGACTCTACCATCATCAATGCAAGATCTTGGTGAAAAATGAATGCAACACTGGATGGAAATAAATCCTGTGACATTGCAGAAGCGTATCGAAACAATGCCACAGTGAATGTGTGCTGTAATCAAAGCTAAAGGCGCTCCAACAAAATATTAGAGTGTATGGTGACTCTTTTTTTTTGGCCAGACAGTGTATTTTGACTGGTCAGACATTGATCTCCCTTTCAGACTCCCATCCATTATCCCGGGTCCAGTCATGCATTTTTGGTGAGCTACAGCAATCGAGTTTTCTTTGGGAGCTTGCTGTTCTCTGCATCATCAATACTGCAGATTGCAAGATGGAAGAAATGAACATTCAAGGAAGATAAAACAGAAGTTTGATGGACAGTATGATTCATATGCTCAACAAAATTACATGTCATGTTGCTCTCTTGTCGTCATACACAACAAAGATTTAATGGGTCACAAAGAGTCAATATGGAAGGCTGAGTTTTGCCTTTGTTCTCTTTGATCACAACGTGCCATCATTTAGAGTATATCTGAGGGTCAACCACATTCCAGACACCCAAGCAGCATTTTGTGATAACCTTCCGACTGGGGAAAACAACAAAAAAAACTGCATTTTTCTGTGAGTATTATGCCACAGATGACTGCAGGTGTGATGGCACGTGCCATTGGCCATTGACTTAAAATCTGGAGTCTTGAATAAACTGAATGAATGAATCCTCAGTGAAACTTTGGTGTTAGTTTTTTGATTGTTGACTCAATATGCATTTACAAATGACACACTAGTTCAGTTGTGCATGCTTAATATTAGAAACACAGAGGAATGGTGTTAAAGGATATAAACTTCAGAGCTAGACTTGTGTCGTTGAGCATCAACAGGTTTACATACAATACAAACTTAAAATGCAGGCTTTCCGCCAAATAAATAAATAAAACCGAAATGGAAAGCAAAGTGAAGTTTTGACAACAATAACAGTAGTTTGGATGCACAATTTTAGTTCCCGAGTGGCGGATGCATTTCCATTTAGTTATGTTTCTTTGGGGATTTTTCCGTTAAATACATGCTGATAATGGTATTTTTCTGAAGGCATGGCAGCTCTCATTTAAGCCATGGCACTGCGCCACGATTGTTTCCAAAATCCTGAAATGGCAGACCAGCTGCAGCCCTAGACTCTCCACCGTTCGTGTTAATCCTCCGGCATGCAGTTCTGTTTGAAGCCACAGGGGCGCAGCAAGAGGATACCTACCCGAAGGATAGTTCTGCGAGCATAAGCGTTACTTTTTGTGTAGTAAATGAACAAATAGGGAGTTTTTGTTTTTTAATTTTTTATTTCTTGCAAAACATTGGTGCCGTCTCGTCATCACCTCACCTTCGTCATGGGAAACAGGGTTGTTGGCGAAGATATTTCTACTGACAAAATTAGCACTACTTAATATTGGGGTTCACCAACTTGGTTTGACCCACAGTGCAATCGGACTCCGTTTTACATGTTGCACAGAGTATTGTTATCTTTTTTTTTCTTTGCTGTGAATCAGAATTTGATCAGTTTTTGTTGCTGTAAATTTTGATTCCTGCGCCAGAGCAAAATTCCTGAAAAAGCTTTGTATAAATTGTGTATGCTCACATCAATGAAGACATTTTGTTCTTGAATTTTCCTTCCTCCTGTGAGGGCATGAACAAAACCGTGTTCATAAAATTTGATGAAAGCACAGTAAGTGGTTTCCAATCTATTTCAATCTTGTTAGGAGTGTGTTTTGGGGTAGAACTAAAGAAATAATGCATCGGTTTGCTCATTTAGCCTCCGTGAACTCAGACAATGGCCTGTTTCGGAGACGACAAGACAAGAAAATGAAGATCACAGAAGAGTACATGCTTTTGATGCTCTCCCCTGAACAAAGCCGTGCTCCGTTCTTCATTGCTTCCTCCTGTTTGCATTCCCTTTTTCTTTTTTTTTTTTTTTTTTTTGCAAAACTAGTAATTGCCTGCAGGGAATTTCAAGGCAGCTCAGCACTCTGCAAGTCGCATATCCATCTCTGTTCTTGGGGTAATTAGGGATGCGGGGTTACCTGAGGAGATATGGGCCCTTAAACAAGTCAGCCTCGGCAGTCTGTGACACAGTTCGGAAGCGAATATACATCTGCGTCCGTGTGACAATGTGGGCACGGAGCGTCTGTGATTAAACCGTCGGAGGACAGATCCAACTGCCTACGGAGTCGTTGCTTCCTAACCGAACTGTCAAATTCCATTTGCGTTGTTTACGACAGAGGCATATTTGTTGGTGTTTGAAGGGAGATTGTTTTATCTTGCTGCTAATTTGTCGATCCAGAAATAAATGACACTAAATATAGAATAGCAATTAGAGTTTTTTGGCTGTCACAGCTGAATTTCAAACGTTAATACCAACAATGTGGGGTCTGGCTTCAGGCTGATGAAGTAGAATGCTATCAATTTAACACAGAAAATGTGCTCGGATTAATTAGAAAAAAGGCAAAGTAAAGTTTGAGAAAATGAAGGTCAATGGTGAAGAGGAGTCACAACTTTTAACATCATCATCATATAGTACGGTTGGTAGACCCTCTACGTAGGAATGGTCATGACATTCCGGTGAGATGGTGCATTACAGAGACAGAGATATCTCTTCGACACACTTTTCAGAATTCTAACCTTCATAATTGCACTGTGAAAGTAATTTTCCAGCTAGTAAGTACAGATTTTCTGCCGTCTGCATGCTGAATCCCATGGAAAATCACTTTTTGTAGTTGTTTTTCCTCCAGGGTGACGGGTGACTTGAATCAACTACCCCAATTGTTCAAATTTTGGTATCGCCCTGTTCGAGAACATGCTATGCATCACCTATACCAGGGGTGGGCAATACATTTCCCCACGCGCCACATTATATACTGCAACTGTTGTGAGGGGCCGTCAAGCCCAAAGAGGCAACAAAAAAAAAATGTTGGCATGATAGGAAAACTAAATGGGAAAAAAATGAAGCGAGGATTATGAAATTACATTATAAAAAAAAATATACAGAATACATGCTGATTTGTTGTTTTTATTTAATATACATTTCATTTAAAGATTCTCGATGGGTGTCATACATTTAAAAATCTATTTTGTATACCAATGTATTTTAAGAGAAATGAAATACTCCATAAAATAGTCAACCGCAGAGACAAACAATTTTAAAAAAGAATAAAACAAGGAAGTTACATTTTCAGCAATGAGCAAATGCACAAAATACAATTGTCCGAAGAATTCAAACATGATCAGGTGCACAGTTTTACTGTAACTCCCGATGTGCCACATAAATAAAGTCAAGGGGCCACATACTGCAGTGTGGGTTACAGTATGACATATGCCACTCTATTCAGCTGGTTCTTGGTCTTGATCTCACCCCCCTCATTGGTATTGGCTTCATCTCAGTCTCAAGCTCTCAAAGTCTTGGTCTTGGTCCCATCTCATCTCGGGTTAAGTCAGGGGTGTCAAACCGGTCTTCAAACAGTCAAAAGCAGAACTTTATTTAAAGGTCCGAACATTGTCAGCTTTAGCATGAGTAAAACTACTTGCTCTATCAGAGTCAGTTGAAAAATGAAAGCGAAACTTAGTTAAAATTTTGAAGTTCAAACGACAAAGGTATTTTAAACTAGTTTGACTGACAGAATTCAAAAAACTTTGTGGATTTTTTATTTGGCTGTCCAGATATTGTTGAAAAGAGCTGATGTGACATTTGTGTAGAGGCAGTTTATATTACCTTCTCTGGTTGACGGTTCTGGCAAGCCACATATAAAACATTTTAAAACAAAGCCAGCAGGCCGCATGGAATACAACCGAGCGGCCGCGGGGCCTGACTTGGCTGGATGTGGCAGAAACAGGTAAACAAAAATCGCAAATCATTCCTCTCTTGAACAGCGACATTGCGACAGTAGGCTAGTCAATTATCGTAACGAACATCCGGTTGAATTATTAATGCATCGCCTAGAACTCAGAGCTGAAACTGCTGAACCTTTAACTCGTCATTTCAAAACATATGGGCCGTTAAATTTTAATTTAGGAAGTAATCCAGATGATGTCACGAGAGCTCCAACTATTCTCCCCACCTCCATAAAGAGAGACCAGGACTGTCGCCTCTGCAGCTGTAATGGTGCGGGCTAATATTAAGATTGTACCTGGACCAGGAGTTTGGGTGTAAATGACCAAAGTAAGCGACTCTGTGTACGCTTGAATGACAAGAGCACAAAACCGGAATGGCATGCGGCAAAGACACTTGAATACAAAGCCCGTGTTCACATACCCCTGAGGGAGGCGCTTTGATTTATTTACAAACCGCTGGGCTCCGTGCAAAGAAGCCGGATCGCGGCACACAAATAAAAGCAGCTGAAGTGAGAAGCACAATGTCGTCTACTGTGTTTCTTCCAGACGAGCAGCATCTTTTTTTTGTCCCAGAATATCCTCGTCATTGTCACCACCTGATGAAAGATGCAGGCAGGAGTTTTCTTTCTCACCGAGTTTGACAGAGAATAAAAAAAGGTCACTTTAAGTTAGAGATTTTATATTTTCTTCAGCTCGCTTAAACCTATGCTGGTGTTCTTTTTGTTTGTTTCCCAACTTCATCAGTTATATTGGTGGCAGAAGCTCTCTTGACAAAGGATGCTTGGATGTTCCTGAGCACTTTTGGGTACTTTCATGTTCATCCTAGGACTCCTGTTTTTGTCAGGAATTTCCATGCCAGTGTCTCTAAAATGGACTTTACGGCAGCGGTTTTATGTATTTCTGATGTCTTACAAGCTTTGCCGTTTGAACTAAAACCAGCCTTTCTTTGTCTTCCAATCCTCCCTGACCTCTTCTGTCCAGTCTAGAACAAACATATTTCAAGAAATCAAATGGAAACAAGTCACCTCAGAAATAAAAGAAATGAAACATCGATTTCAGTCGGATTTATCCATAATCTTGCCAATCTGTCATGGATAGGAGCAGAAATTGATCGTTGTGTTGGAGCCAACAAACTGTCTGAAATTCCTCCATTAAAAACTTCAAAGATGATACAGATTTCTTCAGTGTGTGTGTGTGTGTGTTGAACATTGCCTGAAATGATTGGAGGGGCGTGATGGTAAAATGTAATTATCCTTTTCTGACTTATGTTGAACAGCAGCTTACATTAAATGACATTACTCTGCATTTAGCAGAGGCTTTCATGTGCATTTAGCAATCACGAGGCGATTACTTTTAACTGTGCTCCTTCTATGTCGATGATTCGGAGCAGTTATGATGCTAAATCAGAGGACACATTGGAAACATGTGACAGATGAGATTTGTTCTCCAGAATCTGGGCTGAAATAATGCAATGCAGGATGCAAGTTAGATATTTGGAGCTTAACATTACCCAGTCGTAAAGATGTCAGTCACAGAGGACGAAAGAAAGTAACAAAATTGACGGATTCTTGGAGAAACTGCCACTCAAAGATGGAGTGATAATCGCGTTACAAAACTGGCGTTTTGATGGGTTGACGAAGCTTCATGAAACAGTGCACTGATTTTCAGAGGCCACCAGGTGGCACTGTAAAAAGTTAATTCAGTTCAGCCTCACATAATTTCTAAACCAAGAGCGCCATCTAGTGGCCTCTGAAAATTAGGACCATTTCATCAACCCTGCAACGCTGTTTCATGATACCTGATCCATCCATCGCTAATGTCCTCATATCCACAGCCCACTAGATGGCACTTTCACTACTCAATGGTCTTTGACTTTCAGCTATTTTAATGAATAATTTGTAGTTGAAGTACCACCTGCTGAGCCTCACCTCTCCAGTGGCCTCCACCCCAAAACATGCCTCAGCAAATAAACAAAAATCAGAATCCACTCGATGCCACTCACGATCCAATAGTCTGGCTTTTATTTTAATGAAACCTCACATCATTGCTTTAACAACGCCACCTACTGAGCTTATAAAATGAGGACACCGTTTCATGAAGCTTTGTCAGCCCCACACAACCCGTAACAACAGGTCAACACCGCATGCAGGCCAAGCACGTGCACTACATCATTTCAGTCAGGATGCAGATTTCTCCTTGATGGTTAAATGTTTCTTTGTAGGGAAATATATTGGACAGGAAAATATATGTTTTTGGAGTGCACAAGCTTCCAGACGTCTGGTCCAAGTGAATGCCAGTATCCCCAAGCTCCTGCTGAAAAGGATTCTAATCAAGACTCCATTGATTTTAGATCATGTAAAAGAGTCTTGGCAGACACCTCAACGTCTACGTGGTCCACTTAGGTTTTTGCGTTTTTGACACATTTGATAGCTTTAGCAGGCGCCACATAGCAGTAATGTGGTGTCACAGCCTCAAAAAACTAACAGAACAAGGGTTGAAAATTCTCTATTGTTTCCAAATTCATCGTACAAGATAAGATGGGAGTACGTGAGACTGGTTGTTCAAGAGGAGAAAGACATGTCGTTTTTTTATTTGTAAAAGTCAAATCTTTACTTCAAACCCAGCCACGATTATTGATCTGCACATATCCACGTGGATTCCATCAAGGTCAGAATTCAACCTTTACATCTGCTCATTGACTCATCACTATTCCCTCTGACAGCAACAAGATGCTCCGTCTTCTGAATCTATATGTTTGTAGATCAATTCATTATTCTCAAAGGCTGTTCATCGTGGCTGTGTAAGAAGAGGAAGATCTATTTCCAGGTGCCGTGTCTGCCATGAATACAGATATTCAAAATCACACCGACCCTGGGGAAGTTTTTTCCTGCTTGGTAAAATGAAAAATACAGCATAAAGATGTTTTATTTTTTTTACAGCAGGAGTGAGTCACACACCAGATGGTACAGCTTTCCTGGAGGATGTATTTCCACAGCAAAGTCAGGTAACATTTTATCTATGAACACTGATGCAGAAAGTGAAACATTGACAATATTCGTACGAAGTGAGGATGATACTTTCATTTCAACATTTGAATATAAATTGTTCCTCATTAGACTGAATTTGGTGTGTCAAACGTGAAGCCCGGGGGCCAAATCTGACCTGCCAATTTATGTGGCAGCTACTAGGTGAAGTCTGACAAGATTTTATATTATTTATTTATTCATTTATATATTTTATTCATTATTTTTACTTTGCATTATACTTAGAAAAACAGCTTGTTAAGTGGCTTTCCCAACAACTTGGAATGTGCTTTGGTACATTCTGCAATAATGAACAAAATAAATGACTAAAATAAAATAAAAAGAAATGAATAAAAATAAACAATATATAATAAAAATAATAGTAGTAATTATTAAATAAATAAACAACAAACAACAAGAGCTGTTCACAAATTCATCAGTGTGACGGCCGAGGGGAAGAAGCTGTTCCTGTGATGGGAGGTTCTGGTTTGGATGGACCGTAGCTTCCTGCCAGAGGGAAGAGGAACAAACAGTCCAGGTTGAGGGTGAGAAGGGTCGGCTCTGATCCGACCTGCATGGCTCTAGGTCTTGCAGACATACAAGTCATGAAGAGGTGGCAGTCTGCAACCGATCACCCAGCACACACACACACACACAACAGTCAGTGTGTGATGTGGGCCCTTAGGAATTTTAAATGGCCACCCCTGTTAAAAGAAAGAAGAGGATGTTTCATTTAGCCTCTCGGAAATAATGGTCAGATACTGTATTCTGATCAACAGAAAAAACTGAAATTGACTTTGATATTGTCATATATATTGTATATATTTGAAATTAGCATGAACTACAGCCACCCTGCTTTACTTTAACCAGCGAAGCAGGTGAAACTTCTCACTCCTCAACTCTAACTGACATCACACTAACAGTGGCTGTCGTCAGTTTACTGTTGCCAGTGATGTCGGAGACGGTGGCTGATTAAAAGAGATCCCTGTGTGCATTTACAAGTCATGGGTGGATGAGGCTTCATGAAACAGTGTCATAATTTCCAGCGCTCCATAGGTGGCGCTCTTGGTTAAAAAAAACAATGTGGAATTTCAGTGAAATGTTTCTCAAATCCTACTCTGTGTAAGAGAGGTTCACATTGCATATTTTTTTCTTGAATATGTGTATGAATGAATAAAGCCGGAGAAGTCAAGGACTGTTACACTTAATAAAGAGACAATTTCCACATGCTCTGAAGCTAAACTGCATATTCATTGAAGCTTAAGTTCTCAATGGTTTGTCTCCTGTACATTTGTTTATGTGAGCAAACACATTCACACACATTTTAGCATCCATCAGCCCCAAAACATCTATGGAAAGTGGACAATGAAAGGTCGAGAAGTGGGTCATCCGTGGATTTGCTAGAAACTCCAATTGCATTTTTAATTGGACTGAACACAAAGCAAAATCATCTTCTATGTACGTGGAAAAATATTGCCCCCCTGGCCACAAACCAAAGAGGAGTGTTTCAGGTCAGATCATCTGATGACATCAAACTGAGATGCTTTTTATGGATTTTTAATGGAGTCTCAGGGAGCATTTTAAGTAGAACGCCTGAACGAAGAAAAGGGCAGATAGGATGGTCACTCATCATGATTTCATACATATTAATTTTTGGAATTACACAAAGACAAATATGATGTTACCAATACACTCCAGTATTTCATGAATAAAGGAGTCACAAAATGAAAGCACTACTCGACCGAAAGTGCTGCTCCACCTTACAACCTATCATCCAGCGCATTTGGCAACTGGCAGCAAGCTAAGCAGCACGTGTCACTTTCATGAAAGCATACGAGACCTCGGTTTCTCTCTGCTATATCGAGGTGCAACTGGAAACTGGCTGCACAAACATTAGCAGCTTCCCTGCCATCAGATAACCTACGCAGCAGATCACTGATTTTTACCTCTCAGGAATACGCAACACCTGGTGGATGATGTGTCTGCACATTTCCCCTCTTCATTCTCCTCTACATTCCCTTATTTTGAGAACGTTAATTTTCACTTTATTCCCATAATTGAATGTCTCCATATTTGATTTGCATGTATTATATTTCTTCATGTATTTGGTCTCATAAGCATGTTACTACACTGTACGTCCGGAATTATCTCCAAACTACTGCACTTGTAATGTCCTTTGACATATAGCTGATCGCTTGACGTTATATAGTTCCATCTGAGACAATATACATAAAGCCTACGGTGGTCCTGCAGTATTTCTGACACACATCACTCGCTCACATCGAATATTTGCCCCTCACAACCGCGGCAGCCACATGTCCCCCTCCCTGATCACGTGTCGCGCCGCCTCAAGATGCTTGTTTTCTTGATTTGCGCGCCGAGCTGCCTCGGCCTGTCTGGAAATGAAATGGAAGAGGGACAGATCTCGCGCCGGCACGTTGGAAACAAGTTTGACAGAGTGAGGGCTCGGCATCTTCTTGCGATCATCCTGTCGTCACCCACCACTAGATGGCAATGTAGCGCAGCATTATTGTTTGACAAGTTCTCCTCGCAAACTTCTATTGTTGTTGGTGCCTGTCGCTGGATTGTGAACTTGGAATAAGTCAAGTCTTCGTTTGACCTGATCGAAGTGCTGTTTTTTGTTTTGTTTTTTTAAATAGATATATAAAGCGGGGACACAATGGGTGTGGTGCGAGGGCTGCAGAGGTCTCAGGAAATGAATGTTTTATCAGCCTGTGGAGAGACAACAACAACAGAGCAGCAGAGTGGACTGGAGTTTATATTTAACTCACCCACTGCTGCCAGAGGACTACACAGTTCAGTAATATTAGCTTGTTCAGGATATGAGCGTTTACGGTCACTGCCAGTCAATGTGGAGGAACATTGCTATGTAGACCATGGCATTGGGACATAAGGTCAATCCTATTAAAACATATTTGCACAGAGCTGCAATTTCCTCTCGGCAGACTTTGCTAAATGTTTTGGACATAATTTGATGATGGTACAATTGGAGTGGGACGGCTGTCTGGGAAGCCATTTTCTTTCTAGGAATGGATAGATGATGGAGTAGATACCAGTGATAAGATCAGCAATGGAGCGATCATTTTTCCTTGAAGGAATAGATTCATTTCCTCAATTGGATGGCTGACGTGATGCCAGGAGAGACGCGTCCTGTGGTCAGCGTTGGTTTTTGCTCCCGAGCTAAATTCCAGCAGGTTGCTTTTGCTCAGAGGAGATACAGTCCCGTTATCACATTCAAACGTGTTGTTTGCTTTACATCACTGAATTTATCCTTTCTGATGATCGTCCGTTTTAGAGTCATTTATTTGGGTGTTGTAGTCAAGATTGTATCAAGACCAGACGAAACTGAACAGTAGTTTGTTCCAATGATAGCGTTTCACTTCCGGAGTTATTCTGAGAAATAAATAAATATATGTGTGTGTTTGTTTAGAGACACACACTTTTAGGTCCCAGAGAATATCGCCACAGAATTGGTGAATTGAAATCCGAATTTGCTGAAGGTTCTGGGGATTATCAGCAACAACTAAGCGGCCATTTTTGTAGTAATGTAACACTCTACCCATTTGAATAGGGTTCTCTTTTTGTCCTTTTTAGCTTAAATTTTAATGACTAGCTTAATACACATACCCAAATATATAAAGCATCAGAAGTATTCCAAAAAAATAATAGCAAATGCAGTAAACTAAAAACTTAAAAAAAAATCATGAAAAATCATGTATTAAACATTAAACAGTTTGAACAGGCCACATATTTTTAAAATGTGTTGAATTACTTCCTTCTTCTCTTGGCATTTTGCGTACATCAAACCTATCCTTCTTCCCTTGTTACTCTAACTCTCCATTACTGAATGTCATTGCTTGTCTTCCTAGTTTTCTTTTACTTGGTGCCTCCAACATCCCTCATCCAGCATGGCTGCTGTCTGGCCTCCTGCCGTGTCCAAACTTGTCTCTAAACTTCCCTAAGAGTCCATCCCTAAAGTCAAAGACTGTGCGGAGAAGACAAAAACCAGGCCGCTTCATTTGAGACCAGCAAATGGTAAAAGATCATTTTGTGATATACAGGTAGCACTTGCTGTAAGCTCCTCACCAACCATATTTATACCTTATTGAAAGACATTTACGTCCAACATTTATTTTATCCTGACAGTTGCCGCTTGGCAAATCTGAGCACTGATCAGGGATGATTTAACAAGCGGCTCGAGAGAAAGCAGAGAGACATAATGAGATTCTCTTCTCAGTCATTTAAGGACATCGTAGAAAAAAAGGAAAAGCAATCTGTTATTCATTTTGTTTTGCGTTTTTTTTTTCACCCTGAATGACATTTAGCAGTTGAACAATGACCCCCGGCACCTCTGGAGGTGCATCCTCCCTGGGAGAGGGAGAGGACAAACAATCCCAAAAATCAATGAAAGGTTTACCTCAAGTCACAAAAAGTCCTCAACTCGAGTGCGGAAGTTGATATTTGGGCCCAGCCTTTTAACACCAGGAAAGGCAGCATCGATATCTTATTATATTGTATTTGTTTTTCTCTCCTCTGTCTTGGACAAAACTTCTTAATAGTGTTATAATACATGCATTTATTTGTAGCATATGTCTTATTCAGTGGATGACATTTTCTGATGCGAAACGGCAGTCAGATTGCAATGAGAACTTGGCTCTCTATTTCTGACCCGTTTTAATCTGTACCTTGACCGGTGGCCATGAACTCTGGGACTGAACTGAAAGAGCAAGATCATGGATACAAATTGCTGTTTCCTCAGGCAATTGGCTGGCGTCTCCCTTTGAGATAGGGAGCGTCTAGCCATCCGCTACAGACTCAGCATCATATTGTTTATTATCTCCGCCATCTGCCTGACAGTTTGTCCTGAAAAGTGCAGCTCTTTTGTTGTTTCTGCTCGTAAGCGTTAAACCCAACGTGGTGAGACGGGGAAAGAGGATGAATTTGGGATGATTTAGTCCATCCAGCAAGAAAAAGCTGACTCAAGTTGCTGAGTTTGTAATCAATATTTTACATTTACATTTGTTTATTTGTGAGGCAGAGACACACAGTGTTGATCTCTGCACATCAGCACGTTTAGCGAGATGTTGAAATATTGCCCATGTAGCACTCCCAAGGAGCAAGCCTTCTTTTTTTTGCATTTTTCTAACATTTCCTGCAAAGGTCTGAGGTTCAGTCGCGAGGGGAAGCCATTAGAGCAAATAGGCGCAGACTTCACTCGCCCAAAAAATCTCCTCCAGCTGGTACAACACGAACTAAAGCCTCCCAGTTTGACCGGAGGCTTCTATGAGACATCCTCTGGAGACTCTAAATATGGAGAGGAGCAGCGGCTGTTCTCTGAACCTCTCCCAGATGGCACTCTCTGATGATACAGTTCAGGCTGGACTAATGATGATTCATGAAACAGTGTCCCTGATTTTTCTGGTTCAAGTAGGTGGCACTCCTGGTTTAAATATGGTTCCATTAAAATCCTTGTTCAAAGCCAAAGGTTATAGAACAGCAAGCGACACCTACTGGGCACTGAAAATGATGGTAGTGTTTCATGAAGCTTCATCAGCCCACCACTAGTTTCAGTACCATCCATACCAAGACAGGACTTTTTTCAGTCACTGAAACTCCAAGTTTCAAGAAAACAATGATGCCATAGCCCTCCATCAATAATCTCAGTCTGTCACTCTGTAAGTTGTCACTGTATAACAACGGCACACCACATAGCAGTATTCATTATCCAGCTTAGCTGAGCTAAATAAAACTATGAGCACAAAGGCATTGGCTTAAAATGTCGGTTTCTTTTTCAATTGTATTTCTTCTGTGGTTTGTTGACAAGCACCCGTGCTTCTACCTGCGATCTTTCGCCCGACATAAAAGACATGAAACTGAGGCCTATTTATGCTCAGCGTTACATACGGATCCAGACACCTGTCTGTGCTCTGCACATGTCCACAATGCTTACTGACCACAGGGAACAGTACCTCTGGAAACCATGGGGGGCAGTGTTGCTGTTATTACACGATACGTAGCTGCAATAAGACACAAAGAAGACAAAACCATGGCGGAAATTCAGCGTCCTCCAGTCATGATATATTTATTGGCCTCACCGAGCACCGCTTCCTTCAACGCTGCGTTTTCCTCTTTTGTGCAAGCAGTACATTATCAATACTTGGTTTTGTCGTTGTCATAAGCTTTGGACTCTGGGCTGCTCCCCCTGGTGGATATATTGGGGAACAGCAGAGCCAATGCATCACATGGATATAAACTGTGTTGGAGAGGTACGCAAAGTGGTGTTTGTAAAGACTCCTACTTTCCCTAGACATCCATCTGTTTTTGTCCATCACTTGTTGTGTTAAATGCGTACGATTAAGCATTTCTCTTTTGTAAATCAGCTTGTGTAGTCAGGTGGAAGAGTAACAAGAGAGCTCGGCTTTTCTTCCTCACTGACTGTACGTGGGAGGAGGTGATAGTGGGCAACAGTCTCTATGTGCTATGTTCCCTTCGCCTGCAAAATTTAGAACATGAGGCTCGATATGCAGTGGAAAATAAACTCCCTCACTGAGATTCACAGAGGCGATTGAAGCTTTGATGAAATGTAAAAGTGAAACTAGCTGGATTAAATGTATTTTGTGAGTGTTATTACAGAACATGTAGGAGGTGGACTCTCGTCCCTCCCATTTTTTTCAGCCCAAATCTTCAAGCTGGGTAGACAGAACCTCTTTGCTTTCCTGTGAGAATAGGCAGCCACTGTCAGAGAGGGGCTGAGGGAGTTTGGGAGATCACAGACGAAGGGGGGGGGGGACCAGATGACCCTCCACAGGCTGATAATGTAAACATTTCTGCAGCAACTGGTGGAACCGTGGGAGTTTGAAGTGAAACCTGAAGAATTATCCAGCAGGAAAAGTGTGCACCGACATTGTAAGTTCTTCTCTATATTCTGCTTTTGAACCATCTGGCTCGGACACTGGAGTGCAGATCAAAGGAGTGATGATGCAGTGCAGTTTTGTGATGTCTGAGCGTATTCTTGACTAAACGAGATCGTTTTTTGAGACTGCATTTATATATATATATATATATATATATATATATATATATATATATATATATACAATATAGACACAAATGTATAAATTCTAAAATACAATTTGATCATGTCTTTATTTTGTTTTGCCTTATTGTCCGTATTGTTATGTAATAATAACTGATGATAGTGATTGTTAACTTACCTATGGTTGTCAACATCACTGGTGGCTAAGACAAAATCGAATCGTCTGACAACAAAATTCTTAAGTCATGTAAAATGTTTTATTGCTTTGATTGTCTGCTGTGTTTTTTAAAAGTGTCTTGACAGAGATAATATTCATATTCATTTTAACATGCTTAAATACCAGCGAGTTACTTGGTGGAAATATTGTGATGGATATATGGATGGGTATATAGAAACACAATTGCAAACCGCTACATGAACGTCTCCGAATCATATATGTAGAACTCTATTACTGCTTATTGAATTCTTGTCAGAACCAAGCCTCCATCATCTGCAGCTGCAGTGACGACGCCAGATGTGAAAGCTCCAAACAGCTGTTTTCTATTAACGTCACCCTGCAGAAACATTAGTCTGTACAAGCATTTGTTGACTTTAGATGTGGGCCGGGGGCCGCCCTGCATTTCATAATATGTGCGCCTGCTGACGTGAGTTATGGCCGACCATTAAATCCAAAAGACGGGTCATGACCTCGAACCTTTCACCGATTGATTGCTCATTTTTCTGCCTTTAAATATTTTAGGGTGAATTTCATACCTCTCTTCCTTTTGACCTCTTTTTTTGGTAGCTGTGGTGCACAGGAATCTAACCAGCGAGCACAGTGTGACAGTAACTACTCCACTCAAACCTAATCGTGATTGAATGAGGCAACACATGACAGATTTAATAGCGACGTGTTTGCCACATCCTAACCATGAAACCACCACAACATGACGGTCCTCAGACCACAGACCAAACTCTGCTAAAATAAACAGCACCTCCTTCCGCTTTGTTGTGTGTGTGTGTTCGGATGATGAGGTGTGTGCTGATGTGGTTCTGCAGCCCAGAGCTCTGACGGCACACATCCAAGTACAACAATGTAAATTGTTTTCAGGTTCAAAGTGAATTCTGTTTTTACCACCCACCCTGCTGTGGGAGTAAAGCAGAACCCATTTTTAGTAAGTAGAGCGGCGATACTCTGGAAACAAACTATTCGGGGGAGCAACAATCATGTACATTTACTTTGGCTTTTTATGTGCGACATAACATGTCGGGATTCTTTTCCGAGATCAAAGTGTGAGAGAGTGAATGAGGACTCTTCATCTCTTAAACCCTGTAGAGCTTAAAACACTTTGCAAAGAAAACAAAAACAACATAAAAGAAATCGTAGAAAGTTTGTGTTCCTCTGGTGAGTTGTCTTTCCAACGGCAACCAGGGTGACAGACAAATTTTGGTCCCCCAGTGAAATCCTCTCGAGAACCAAATCACGCCTTTAAACAAATCCTGAATGGATTTTAATAAAATACGCACTTCATCACAACTGATGTAGGAGGGTGTCATCGCGAAGATTATTATTATACTATACTATATATACTATATATATACTCTTCCAATGTTTCAGGTCTGATAATTCACTTGAAGAATTAAGCAAAATGACACCATCAGGGCTGTATTCAGTTAGAAGACTTTTGAACAGCTAAGGTAGGAACTAAATAGAAAAACCCTAAACACTGTAGTTGTTCACTGTAAATGATGAGGTTGAAAAATTATTTGTTCATTTAACGTATAACTCATTTCTAGACCAAAAATGATTCATGATAATACTCAAATTCCAAATAATCATCTTGTTAATAATAAGTTGCACCCGCTTATTTCTCAAAGTGAGAACTCATTTACTATTTTTAACACAGTGAATGACCCAAATGTAGATTTATTTTTAATTTATGTACATTATATTCAAATATAAATGCAAAATTAAGTTTATATTACTCACCTTTCTAAAGTCAAGAATATCTTTTTCTATTATGATGAGTGTCATTACTATTGCCATGTATAATTATCCCACAGTGCTGGCAGGTTATTCTGTCAGTTTTAGCCTCAAACTAAGTGTTTTTTCCTCTCACTCGGAAAGTCTTTTTTACAGTGCAGGACCCCCTACAGCTCCGTGGCTAGGTTTTCTGGCCATGCTAAATTGGGTTGGTGTCCTTGGAAAGACCTGAGTGAGGGGTGTTTGTGTGGATTGCGAGGGCTTTTGGAGACGGCAACAGATGAATGGCTGGAAGGAATTGGATGTCCCTTAAAAATATGGGGCCCCACCCATGTCTGCCGACCGTACCCCTAGTGTGCGTTGAAAAATATTCAATTCCATGTCTGGACAAACGGCTTTGAAACTGGCTTCAGATGTGTTTTCTGTCTCGCCAAAGCATAAGGCTTCTCAACATCACCGTCTTCTCTTCAGTCTGTCCTTGAAATTTGTTCAAATTCAATCGACTTTTTCAGTCCATGTTTGTTTTCCTTTCCCGCCACACAGTTAGAGAGAGCCTGCCACAATGTGCTGGCGAGGTAAAATAATGAAAAATAGATTTCAAATGACAGCATGAATACATCAGAAAAAGTGGACAGTAACACCCATTCTTCTGTCAATATCACAATCTTTTCATACCAGCATCCCCGAGTTCAATCTCAGGAGGAACAATGAAAGATCTTTCAACTAATTCGTAGTTCTATTGTGTAGTATCTGATTTATTCATCTGGGCAGCGGTTTGTGTGGCAGCGTTTTGATGCTATTTGAGCCAGGCTAGCTGCTCTGTAATGAGACAAAGGCTGGCTTTTATCTGTAGACATCAATATCTTCAGCAGCAATCTGTATGAATGAAACTTTGACTAACAACACTGGACATTTGCTCAATGTGCTCAAGATCGACTGCCCTGACTGAAAAGTTCAAATAGTCAGCAAGAATGTGGGGCCAGCTGGGTGGGAGGATGTGCCGTGCGGTGTGTGTGTGTGTGTGTGTGTGCATGTGGTTTCAATGGGAGATCTGCCAGAAAAGGGGAGGAAAGGTATCAGAGTTTGAGTGGGTCATACTGAGCAGCAGTGAGAAAGTTCTGCTTTTCATTACATCAAACCATATGTCCACGGTTCTGCTCCGCCCACCAGACTTCCTGGAATTGTTATGTCAGCCAGTAATCCAACCCGTCTCCCAGATACTCCCATAATATCCACCGAAATTTGGGCTATTAGCCTGCCTTTGTCTGATGCTGAGGACGACAGCTGAAACATGAGTCACTCTCAGAAACCGAGGATTTGAGATTTGCCTTGCTCCTGATCCAGTTTCAATGCAACTTGGTTTAGGACTGGTGCGCCACGGATTGCGAAATAAGCAAGGTCTTTTGAATTTCGGTCACGATGAGGATTTCTGTAATGTGATCCAGGTGCTCCAAAGCGGTCGCTTTTTATTCAGTGGTTGGTTGTTATTATTAAACTGATGCACATTTTCAATCATTGGCAATTTAAAGTCATCATTCTTCATTCAGTTTTATCTCCAAATAAAGCCATTCTAAAGCCCTCTAGATGATCTCAAGATGCCAACATTCTGTACATCTGCAGAGCTTTGTTTGTGACACGCTGCAACAATGGGGTACATCTATTCCAAACCTCGTTGGTGGAGACATATGGCTCTGTTTCCAAAATGATCAAAGGTCTTACAGGTAAAAAGCAAATGGTCTGATGGGAGATGCAATAGGTGATGCAACGTGTATTACCTAAGGGAATTACATTTTCACCTGTCACCATTTTCACCTGTCACCATCCTTATTTGTCACAGAGTATGACATGCACCCGTGGACCACTGTAGATATATAGACCCACACAATTGTACCTAACTTCACTTGCAAGGTTGAAAACAACATGACGCACTGAAGACGTTTTGAATATCCATTATTACTTTGTTACTATTGCTTCCGGTGCTTGTTTATTACTCTCGCTCAGTAATCCATTTAAATACAACTTAACTGATAACATACTCAGAAGAAGCTATGTAAGTGCCACAAAGAATACAAACAAGACAGTTTGGGATGATCCTGACTAGTAAAGTTCAAAGGTCATCCTACGGATCACATCTTCGACCTTCATATTCTTTCTGGCTACAGCTCTGTATAAAGTTTAATACACGTTGTTCAGTGGTCATGTAAGTGTGAAGAAGTGCTTTGCTCTTCATATATATCTATTTCTAAGAAAATTTTAGCAGCGCTGCTGAGAGGATGCAGCTGGCACCCATGTATGACCTAATCTGCTTGATGTCATGTGAAACATGCCAGTGGAGTGATGCAATGTTGTTTTGGGCTTTGGACACTTTTATAAATAAATAACATTTTTTTAACCACTCTAACTGACTATTGATGTTTCACCTTACTTCTAGGGAATACTTTGACATCAAACTGAACATCTCATGATCATGTTTTTAGCAGCAAACTGGAGCACATGACAGATGCCTGTATCACAAAAGTAATGTGTGTTAAACTTTGTTTAAAACAATTGTGTGATTGAATTCTAACTTCAACTGTATTCACAGAGGAAGATTTAACAGAGAATAGGTAAATAAGAGGAGCGACCCAGACAGGAAGTGGAAAAAATACTGGAATATTTTTGAACAAGAAACAGATGGAAAACTCGATTTAGGAAGGGAGTGAGTTGTTAGGGGTCATAATGGATACTGCTGGGATAACAGGCCGTCAAGGTTGAGCCGGAATTTAAATAGATCAGGACAGAGAAGAATGTTTTCCTAAGTGGTTTCCAACATATCCTAGAGAGATAAGGAAGGATCCAACGACTCCGAAGCATCCAGCTGAGGCTGCTCCAGCATCTGGTCTGACATTTCCCTGAGAGCTTTGAGAGACAGATCCAGCTGGGGGATGCCAGTGGGATGTTGGGGTCTCAGGCTGTGGCACCACAAGCCACCTAACAGTACAACTATGTATGACAAAGTAAATGATCACGTCAATGCTGACACCAGAGGAGGAATAGCTGAATATGAGAACACAGTAACCATAAAAACAGAAATGAAATAATAAGGAAAGCAAGTGAAAACAGGAGGCTATTTTTTTTAATGGTAGTAAACTGTTTTGAATCACAAAGTCGTGCAGTTGATTTACAGGAACCACATTCCTCCCTTTATTTACAACCATAAAGGATTGCTTTCCACATGCTCCACATGCAACTGAAACTTTCACAACCTTTTTAAATAGAAGCTGCAAGAGTTCATAATTCATCCACAGAAGGGTCGATCGTTTCTTTTCAACTCAGCCATTCCTGACTTCTTTTGCTGGTGAACTCAAATACAGTGAGGATTCCAAAGTGAGCTTGGGAGCCCGTTCCTTTGTCCCGCCTCATACTAACAGGCCTGGTGGGTGGAAAAGTGGAGTCACATGGTCACTTCTCTTTTTCTCCCACACAAACACACCCACCTCCTCTTCCTCCCTCCACCTCCTCATGCAGCCGCTCTCTTCACTCGTCCTCGGCTCCGCAGTCTGGGACTTGTGCTCCTGCAACTCTTATTGACCATGCTTTGGTGAAGCTGTTTTTTCCCCTGACATCATCTCAGATTCCAAGCGTCTTTTGGAGGATTTCACTTCACTTGCTACTTTTTGAAGGTAACTTTGTGTCCCCTCGTGGGTTTGTGTACTTTACCTAGTGTGGCTAGTTTTGGGAGCATCAGAACTACTAACTTCAACTCGTTCAATAGTTCAAGCTACTATTTCTGTGTAACTAACTTGTCGTGCTGGTATATATTTGATGTGTTTCTAAGGTATTTGGAGGGTAACAGCGGGGCCCCGCGGTGTATTGCGCGTGTATCCCTCCACCCCCACAGCCAGGTAGCACCCAGGATGCTAACGGCTATTTACACTTAATTAACATAAAAACTTCTTTTGTCTGCTGCAGACAGAGATTCACGCCTTTTAACATCAACAGGCGATGAAAACCTGCAATTTTCCAACTTAGTTGCGCCCGTTCTTATTTATTTATGAAGTCTACGTGCATTTTATTTCAGTGAAATAATAGCATTTAATGCCGGAGTGGTTTATTTTTCAATGTGTAACGACAATATTCCGTTTTTTATTTCACTTATTGAGCCTTTGAAAAAGGGTCTGAGGACTAATGGGACCTCTAGCATCTCCATTTAAAATGGCGTTGTTTGTGGTTTGTTTGTTTGTAGCTTCTTAGCTCAACATTGTTGAAGTCTCTTTCCTGTGTTCTTGCTTAGTCAGCAAAAATACTTATTGAGGTCTGCGATTTTGAACGTCATTAATCAATATCAGTAATAAAGGCAGATTATTTGCTTACTTTTTTTGGAACAGACATGCGTACAATTGAGGTTTGACTTTGGCCCCCTTTAAACACGATTTGTTCAGTTGGGATCAGATGTGGATTGGATATCAGAAATACATGAAAAGACATGTGTAAAGGCACCAGACAATATATGTTGGACACCATCTCAAAATTCACACACTGAGGCGGTCTGGAACGGGTGTGCCACATGTGTATTGGCAATGTGTCTCCACAGCAAAGCATGAAGGCCGACACCTTCAGAAGCAGTGCTGAACAATCCTATGGAACTTGTAAGGATTTTTTGTACAAGAAACTCTCACCAATGTTACTCTTTGATCCAGAGCTTCAGTGGCCAAGACACTAATCTGCTGATCTGTCCAGATCGGCAATCAACATGTAAAGCCTCTCATGTTAGTCCGGTCTTATCTACACTTGTTTTATTTATCGAATCAATCGAGTTATCGAGTCAATTCACCAGTGATCTATCATGCTTTAGCGTGCCACACCTATGCATGAAAGTTACAAATATTGAAACACAAGTTGATTCAGTCTTGAATCTGGAGAAAGGACATTATGTTGCAATATATAATACGTACAATGAAGAAGTAAAAATAAATGTAAGTACATGTCAGCTGCGCGTTGTAGTTCACGACTTAAGCAACTTGGCTCTTTGTTTTGCTAAAAGGCCGTTCGTGAGTTCCTGTAAAAGGCATGGTACTGGTACTGGACCTTAGTGAAATTCTGAAACGACGATTCATACTTTAGATTAAATCTTCCCGGGGAGACAATATCAACTTTAATTAGAGGCCATTTTCTTCTCTGGTGAAGCTGACACTGTGGCCTAAAGGCACTTCAACACATCACAAGACAAGCGTGGCTTTGGAACATCATTATTTTTGGATTATGGTTTGAACAAGATGCTGCCCACTAATGTGATCATGGACTATGACTTGGAGCGTCTTTGTGCCAATTAGGAGCAGAGAGTTGCTGACAGTTGACGTTAGACCTGAAACGTTGTAGTTCATCACTGACCGCCGAACACTCTATTAGATGCTTCGAACGCCAGGCTCTTCATTCAAAGTGATTTAAGAACTTGGCAGCCCAAACATTGTTCATGGTGCTTTCAGATAGAATCCATGTTGGTTAGATTCACCAAAGAACCGCAGCTGAACCAGAACCTTGGCAGACATTGTCTGTACTTGCAACTTTATCAAATTTAGTGATGTGCTGGAATGTAACAAGGACTTGTGGCGAAGGCAAGAAGGGTGACTTGCACACCTCACTATTTACATAAAAAGATTTTTCTGATAGATTAAACCTAAAGCTATTACTATAGTCTGAAGTTAAGATACACAAGTCATTGCGAAATATTCCAGTTGAGCGTTCTCATTACTGCAATCTGGTTCTCACACTCATTAACCTGGAAGAGTATTAAATTATTATTAATACTTTATTCCACCAGTTATAACTAAAAATATGTCAAACATCATTGGAGAGTTGTTGTATTATATCCTTAACATTAGCAATATTGTGGTTGGAGAAAGTACAAGTTATAAGTACCGTAAATCCAAGCTGAACTTCAATCTCATTATTGTGGAATTGTGCTTTGAGTTGAAGGCAAACTATTATCATTTTTACCTACAGAATTAAAGTAATATAGGCTTAAAAGGGCTTAGTCTTCTGTTCTGGACTAAACCCTTAAATTCTGCACATTCAAATCAAACACAAAGCGACTGTAGCGTTTCCTATTGTCTTCGTCCCAGTAATTACATGAGTCACCAACACCCGTTGCCTTGGCAGCAGGAATATGAATCGTGCCTTTTTTCTGCTTTACAGATATAAAAGGACGAGCTGAGAGGATCATGAGCCTGGTGGAGGTAAGGCCCACGCCGGGGTCGCTGACCTTGCCCCTCTCCTGCAACAATGAAAACGAGCAGCTCCACGGCAGGACCATGTCACCAGACCTACGGCAGGACTTCAACATGATGGAGGAGAAGAAGCGAGTGACCCAGATCCTGCAGAGCCCAGTATGTTGTCTGCTGAGTATGAAGTGCCCGCCTACACGCAGCCAGATATGAGTAATAGATGGTGCTTTTAAAGCGATTAGAGCGAACTGTTCCTCAGCTTCCACTGCTTTTTCTTGTGTGTGAAGGCGGCTCTCATTGTGGTCTGCTTGCTCTCACAATCATGATCAGAAAGGAAGATATTTTATATTGTAATAGATTAGATATTTTGTCAAAAACAGTAAACTAAGAGATTTTTATTAAAAAAACATGACACATACTACAAATTTAACAGATTATGACATTTGCGTTGGCTTCATGATTCCTTCTGACATAGTCTGATCCTGCCAAAGTGAAATGTAATCTTCTGCATTAGCGGCACAAAGCATGCTTCTTGATTTATTGGCCAAGTAAGTCCGACTTTATTAAACAAAACAAGAACTCCAAATTGCAGCTGCTCACTTTGGCATAAATGTGTACGAGGGGGGTTCATGTTTTACAGTTTATATTTCATCATTTTTTATCGTAGCCATCTTGATTTTCACTTTATCAGTGATTTGAGTTTAGATACTCCCCCAAATATTTACTTGTGTTGAGGTATGCAGTGATTCTCATCACTCATTGAATAAGTCTGTTTAGACTTTAATCCTTGAAGTCGAAAGGATACTCAAGGCAGGAAGCACAACCAGGTGCAATAAACACATGCCAATGCAGGATCCAGAAATAAGACGGGCCCACACTCAGCTGCGATTGCATAACAGGTCCAACAACTTATCACATCACCATGGAAACGGTGGTCAGATGCAGGCTGGAGCGAGACTAGAGAGATGGGATGACGGGTTGCTCTTACAAATTCAAGAAATCAGGTTTAGCACAACCCCCCTGCACTCCGTGCCACTTGCATACAAAAAGCTTTTTAGTGGTCTTCACGGATTTGTGAAGAGTTACTGTAAAGAAAGGTGTGAACGCAAGCTGGGCTGCCAGGCCATTGACTTAGTAGATGAATGTCTGTGGAAAAAGGAATCAGGATGTGCTTTTAATTTGCATTCTTTGTTAATGGTCAGACGACAGTGGTTACTGAAGGTCTTTGTTTGGAGTTCTTAAAACAAAATGTATGTCCTTCTTGTGTCTGTTTGGCTCAGCTTTAGTGTTGAAAAACTCCCTGTCTATTAAAAGTAACTTAAAGCGCTTACATTTTTTTTAAAACAAATAAGTCTTATTAACTACGAATTCTTGAGGGAGGTAACATACTTTTTCCTGCAACTAAGGTGTGATTGCATGGCTAATTAAAAAAAAGCACTTTGTCAAAGCAAAGGTTTAATGTTTAAGGATTCATTGTATCGGAATATTGGCTGTTTTTATCTATCAATTCAAATGACTGTGTCACGACTTGACCCAGGAGGCAGAATGAAAAAAAAACAAAAGTAGTCTGTGATGTTGGAGGACAGGAATATGAGGAATAAAATGAGTGAAGCTCTGAAGATCAGAGGCCAACCAGAAAACAAACCTAGTTCCTGACAAAAATTAAACAAGCAGTACACCAAATAAAAGACAACTTGAAATAATGCTTACTTTCAAAATAAAAAGGTGTTTGTTAGTCGTTTCACAAGGTGTGGCTGCGTTACATCGACTCAAACAAATCCAAACTACTGTAAATTCCAGACTACAGAGCACACTGGAATGTTAGCCACACCCACTAAATTTAAGAAAATAGGTCCTGTTCATACATAAGCCGCAGCGGTCTATAAGCTGTGGGTGCAGTGGTGCTGTCTGCGCCGTAGAATGGTCAGCATTTTAATGGTAAAAATGCATGAAGATCACTTCTAAACTAGTTTTGAAAACAGGGTCCAGTATGGAGTCTGACTCATGAAACAAACTCTGCAATGTTTTGAATTTGAATCATGAACTCACATCTTTTATTTACAATAAAGCGCTCAAAATGCACTGTTTCCTCCTTCGTGTCGGACGTGGAGAGAAAACTCCACTCCAAGAAAGCATTTTGAGCGCTTTAATAAAAATAAAACCTACACATTCATCGGTTTGATGTGGCACGGCTCAATTTTTCCGCAGCGTGACGCTCTTTAGCCTGTAAAAATCTGTATATTAGCCACAACGTTGTTTTAGCCAGTGTCCAGACCGTGAGAAAAAAGTAGCAGGATGGTATTTATATTACTGTATATATTTTTTGTTTATTGTTTACAAGGAAAACTAACAAAACTGCAGCACATTTCTAACAGTTCTCACTCAGCATTATCAGTGTCATTCAACATATTATGGAGAATGTGTAAAAATGCCAAACAAAAAAAGAAACTAACGGCCCATCATCAAATTAATGTTCAGCAGTATTTCTATTAGCACTCATGCATGGGGTGTCACTTGTTCTGTCATACTGAACTTCTGCGGTATGCCAGTTCCAACAGATTTCCCACTTATGTTCACAAACACCAGGACAGGAAGACATTTTATGAGCTCATTTAGGCAACACAAAGGCATGATAAAAGTCACTGCACATCCCTGCGGAACATCATGACATGGCCATTCAGATCACTGTACAAGCCTTACTGGCCGCTACACTCCTCGGTAAACAAATAAATTATTGTCTTTCGGGACTACTGGCGCAGCCGGCAGACTCAAGTCGTATGAATTAATGGGAGAGGGAGACTTGTAAATAATATCAGTGGATGCTGAGATACTATCAGCGGTGAGGTAATATTAAATATTTATTAGCCTTTCTTGAAGTCAACATCCATAAATCAGAGTGTGATGAAGGCCATTGCCACGGTAACTTAAGATTTGAAACAGTCAATAATGGATAAACCAGTGGACTCGAAACAGGATCTTAAGATGACAAGAGACTTGACAAAAGTCTTACATTAAAAATATTTTTCTTCTTGCTCTCTGACACAACTTTTCTTTGACATGATTTCAAATTTGGTTGTAATGTAGTGTAAACGTATTTCACGTTTATTTGAAGTGGAAGTCATGGCTGCCTTCCCTTACAAAGAAATGTTTTCTGTTTGCAGGTGTTTAAAGATGAGCTAGAGGGTCTGATTCAGGATCAGATGACAAAGGGCAACACTCCAACTGGCCTCCTGGCGCTGAGACAGATCGCTGACCTGGTCATGGCCAGCACCGTGGGAGGGGCCGGCCCCTTGACTTCACCTATCAGTGAGTCACAGAGTGTGTCTGCGCCTGAATCCCGCACTTCAGGGCCTGATTATAATTCTGCCTGTATACCCCGTGTCTGTTTGCATTATGCAAGCTGAATCTCTTCATTGTCATGGGGCTGAATTCTTGGACTCTTGTGACTCTGAATAACCCTGAAGCTGCAGAAAAGACAGAAAGCTGTTGACAGTGTTATTTCATTGACAAGGTTTCTAACAAGCAGCCCTCATGACCAATCCTGCTAATGGATTTCAGCAGCTCGCCATGCTAATATGATCACCTAACCTCTTTGCCTTAAAGGTCAGATATAAGATGATGAATAGATCATTTAAAAAGCGTACGGGCCATCTCAAAGTTTAAATGTCACGATAGGAAATCACAGATTTAGCCTTGCTCTTTTCAAAGAAGCCATAAAAGATTGAGTCCCACACCATTAAATACCCTAATATGGTAGTATGAGCCAAAAATATCACTCGGTTTCTCGCCGGAAAGTCTCAGGGGACCTTTCTCTCAAGGTTCAGCTGCAAAAACTCTCAGGGATGTTTTAACTTCATACCCACTTTATCCAAACATCCTCATGGTTGTTCCTAGACCCGTTTGAAGAAGCAGAAATTTGAATTGTTATCATCTCTTCTGGCAGCCTTAGGAATGGTGACTCCAGTTAATGACTTGTTTGGAATCGAGTCTCCGTCTTTCGCCAAAGGGGAGAAACAGAGTCGCTGCCGGCTGGCCAGCCTCTACCGGCTTGTTGACCTCTTCAGCTGGGCTCGTTTTACAAGTTCATACATCACGGTGAGTGCGAGTTCATCATGTCACTCCGGGGCAAGTCTGCAGATGCAGTGCCGCACATGGTTTGTGCACCAGTGTGTGTTGTTTACAGAGCTGCCAGACTTGGTACGGATTTAGAATTTATACTAACTGCCTTTGCTGGAGTCTTGTTCAATAAACAAGTGAGAATAGGATTTTTTTTTATTGTTTCTATCTAGTTATAACTCAGATAATTACTTGCTGATGTTCCTTATTGCTATTATGTGTTGATGAGCTGCATGGTGGCTGATACCCTGGGGACGTTGTGGGGATACAGGAGGAGTTTGAGATGCAAGGTTTTGTCAGTCCAACGTTTCAGCCAGGCTCTCAGTGGCGATATCTTTACCTGCTCTTGGATTTACTCAGCGTTGGTGGTGGGGTTCATTGGATTTATTTATTCCTGAGTGAACCAGGAGACCGATCAGTATCCCCAAGTGGAATGCGAGGAACAGTGTTGCAACACAGAGTGAACCTAAAGTAGAGACTAAGCTATTTGTAGGAACAGGTTTGGTTCCCAAACATTTCTACCCTGCCCTTTTTAGGCACATAAAAATAGCATAGCCCTGCCACTCTCCAGAATAACACACTGGTGTGAAAGTGAGATTAAAACGTGGAGTATTTTAATATCTGTTATTATTTTGACCCCCTGAAATAATTTTATATTATCCTGTACTTGTTGATGGAGTGACCACTGCGTATATACATGATGTTTGTGTGTATAACTACCCTCTTTTTTGGGCTTTGTCATTGTATGCTATGAAAATTAAGGTTGAACATCACGTGAATAAATGAGCAGCTTGTCCTGCGTATGGAAGCTTTGCTGCATTCAAGGACACCTCACAAATACGGATTGGATTATGTTTTGTAGCTCTTCATTTACACATCAAACATGAGGCAACGCTGCATTTGAAGGGACAGGTGGCGACGCAACCTCACACTATTCGTTGTTCCTGCTGCGATATTTGTCCAGGATTTTGTTCTTCCCCACGAACTTGTCACGTCCCTTTAAGTGGCAGCATGGATCACTTAAGAGAGCACTGCATTAACGGATGGTTAAGAGTAAATCCAGCTGTAAGTTTTGTGGCTTCAATCTAATAGTTCTAAACTAAAGCTATGATACTGACTCTGAGGAGGGCCTGTTTCAGTGGGTGGACAGGGACAATGGTTGGAATGTCAGCCACTTCGCCTAACTCATTGAGTCGGTCCTGGCATCTCATATTGTGGATGCTTCTCCCAGCTAACTGACTGAAGCAGAGGACAAAACCTTGTGCATCCATTGTATCACACTGAATCACGGCAAAAGTAATTTAGCAGCAAGATCGTTAAACAGGAAGCATGTTTGTCACTCATCACAAATCTAATGAGCATTGCTGTAGTTTGTTTGATTCACAAAGCTTCTGTCCTCTTTAGGTGCGTGTAAGTAAAGAGCAGGATCATGTGCTCATCGGTCCAAGAGGTCTGTCTTTCGCAGAGGTCACTGCAGCAAATTTGGTAAGTTAAACAATTCTGTCTCAAGTGTCTCAAGTTTTTCAATTGTAAACAGAGGCTGACCATTTTACTGTCTGTGTGGAAGTCTTAAATTAGCCATTAAACTTCGGTCCTAGTTTTGACAGCTTCAGCAACATGAGGAACATGTCTAGTGAGTTACAGATGGTTGTTGATTTGGACTGTTGAAACTCAGCTTTGCAGGGAAGATTATCGTCTCGTTCTAATGTGTTTTTGCAAGTAGTTGTCAATGACTGGATGTGTCTGATGTTCCTAGCCTGCCCTGAGCACCTTGAATTTCAGACGTTTGTATTGGAAACAAACTCCTCTTTGTGTCCCACTTTCTCTTTCATTAAGTTGAGTTTGGGGTTCAAATCACATCCACTCTGAAAGCCTGCCATGAGTGCTGAGGTGCTCTCTATTAGACTCCATTCTAAGTAATGGAAAGCAGATTGACCGATGACGGAAATAAACAGTTGTCCCAATTTATAAAAGTTCCTCGTCATTAGCAAACAGACCGATAGTTACGATATATCTAAAGGGCAAGTTGCCTTTCCTTATGATTTCGGCAGTACAGGAAGTCTGTCAGGCACTAGCAATGGTAGGATTCAGGAAATGTGTTCTTCTGAAGATGGCCAACACCAAGACTGCTATTTAAAAACACATTCTGACATTTAGCGCCCGTATATTCAGAAAGCTGCCAAGTTTCCCCTGGTTTTGATGTCAAATTATTTGCATCTGTCTGCCAAAAAACATAGCCTTAACCCTAAGTTGCAGCTAGCTGACCATCGTTGGCTCACCATCTGATGTACACGCTCCACTCACTACCATCGTTGCCAACTTGTTGATACTTGAAATAATAGCTTAATCTTTAATATTTAAGTCCCAGTCTTTCATCATTCAATAATTCTTCTTTGAAAAAAACTGGACCGATGTGTTGGTTTCTACTGGAGACCCAGTTAAGGCTCAGAATACAAAAAATGTTTGGCCTCGTTGGTGACGCTGAATTGCTCTTTGGTGTTAGTGTGTGTCAGTTGTTTTCAGTGCCCATAACAGACTGGCAATGTGTCCTCTGTGTCCAACCTCGCTCTTGTAAAACACTTTTAATTGGCTCTAATGACCCCAGTAAGCCGGGACGAACAGGTTGGTGAATGAATGGTTTGTCGTCCTCAGAAGTGTTTACAATGAAACTTTTTTTTTGATTGAGTTACGTTGCACCTGCTAAATGGAAATTGCACTGCGGTGTAATTATATTCTCTAACTGCAATTCAATGCAGCTCAAGTGGACTTGAGTTAAATTTGCAGGTTAAAGCCTTTTCATTCAAGTGATTCTTTTCATCATTAGTCAACGCCTCGCCTCAGCTTTCGTTCAGTCTCACATTGGAGAAAAGTTTCTTTGCTTACAAGTGAGACACGTGTTTCTCTGCTTTTTAGGTGAAAGTCAACATGATTGGAGACGTGGTGGACCAGGGGACCACTGACTTAGGCATCGACCACTTTGGATTTTCTCCTCATGCAGCCATCTATTCCATGCGTCCTGACGTGCGATGCATCATCCACCTGCACACTCCTGCTACAGCTGCCGTGAGTGTATTATTAACTGCAGCGACAGACCCTCTCTTTCCTTAAAATGTTGGTTAACCTCTTTGTTCATCTCTCTGCTTCGACATAAGTGTGTTGGTTTCTTCCATCCATGCAGGTGTCCTCTATGAAATGTGGACTGTTGCCCATTTCCCAAGAGGCTTTGCTGCTGGGTGAAGTAAGCAGCTTTGGTTACCATGGCAGCCTGGATAATAAAGAGGAGAAAGTGGAGTTTCAGAAGGCGCTGGGCCCGACTGCCAAGGTAGTGTCAAAACAAAAGGCTTCATTGGTGACAAACATGCCCCGCAGATGCTTCCCGGCGATAAACAAAAAAGCTAATTACATACATACAGAGTGAAATGTGTTGCTGATAAGAGTTAAGAGTTCTTTATATCACTTTTCACTCATTTGATAGGATAAAACTCTTCACTGTAAAAGACCCCGTGATACACATGTCGACGCACGTTGTTATTTTTCGTGGCTGATATTCGTTTTAGTCCAGTCGTGTCAGTTAACGTGCATCATTCTCAGCTAAGCTCCAATAACACAAATACTCCCACCGCAGAATTCCTTCTCCCTCTGTTATCTTAGCACTGCGTCATGCTATCTGGCCAGTGTGTGAGTCAAGCTATGGTCTCAGGGAGCGAAAACAGAGCGAGAAGGAAGATAAGGAGAAAAATCCTCAGATATTTGTGAGTCAAGTTTCTCCTCCAAAACACAACAAATGCAAGTGAAACTGACAATGACTTCTGTATCAGTTGATATACGCCTCTGTGCCATGCGAGGACGGTCATAATGAAGCACCATGTATTCATTATAGCCCCCAGGATATGCTAATGATGCTGAGAAGTTACATTTGTCTGGCTTGTCAAATCCCTGGAGAGTTAAAGTCATGCAGAATTGACTCCGTCTGAGATACTTGCCGGCGAGCGCTCAGGTGGTCGTAACGTTTATGTCGGGCTGTAAAGAGGCTCAAGTGTTTTTCCATGTTCCTCAGGTGATGATCTTGCGGAACCACGGGCTGATCGCACTTGGAGAAACAGTAGAGGAAGCCTTTCACTACGTCTACCACTCACAGCAAGCATGTGAAATTCAGGTACTAAACTTTACTTTGTGTTGTATTTAATGTTTTAGGCTTTCTCTCCAGTTTATTCTCATCTCAAAAATCATATATTTGACCCAGTTATCACTTCCATGTCACATTATTTTATTATACATATATATTTTTTTTTTTCAATAATAAACTCATCATTTAAGTGAATTCCGGTCCTTTAGTTGTGATCAATTGAGGTCACAAACTGCATCACTTTACTTATGCCCATACATTTGAAAAGCCTGTGTCAATTTTCATTTTATTAAATTAAGTAGCAAACAACTATTTCCTGTCATCTTAACTGATATTAAATCAATTAAAATGATCTAAATTGTGGTGTATTTTTTAAAATCATTATTCCTCACAAAGATTCTCGTCGTTATAAGCAAACGCCCTTCGATTCTGTTCAAGAAAGTCCCTGACTGTTTTACCTCAGACAGTTGCTTTTCTCAGAGGCAGTACACCTTTGGCTTCTCATTAAAAGAGGGTGAGCTCTATGAAACATTTTTGCTTAATTTAAGTTCCAAATGTTCAGAGAGAGCCCTTGTAGCACCGTGTCACAGAGAACAAGCATTAGCATGAAGGCTGACATCTAAAAATTGATATAATAGATGTTCAGATATAAACAACCTTGACTTGTTGACATAATTGCAAAAAAGCAGTGAGTCGGTTAATGGTTTAAATGCATGTACCAGCACGTTTAGGGAACAAGGGGCGCCTTCGTGTGTGGTCTCTGGCAGCAAGGACAATGGTTTCACCCATCTATAATGGGGTTTTGTTCCGGCTCAGGTGAATGCCCTGGGGTGCGCAGGTGGGCAGGACAACCTCGTTCTCCTGGATAAAGAGAAGTTCAAGCCCCTGACACAAGGAGTGGCCGCGGCCGGCGTGGGGATCACCAACGAGTTCAAGTGGAAAGTGGGAGAAGCGGAGTTCGAGTCCCTGATGAGGATGCTGGACAACCTGGTAAGTGAACCCTGACACGTGACGCTCCCAGTTTCCCCCTCAGCGTTTCCTCGGGAAGTGTCTGATTAGGACACACAATGAGTGTCGCCCTGTGTGTTTTTCTTCTTGAGGGCTTTATTAACAGCCTCATTTATTCCACCTCACCGTCTAATAACCCGACACACACAACATTTCGAGCCAGTAACTGTGGTTTGAGTGGGCCGCAGCTGTTTTAGCTCCCTGTTATTTGTCATTGCCCACCCACCCACTCCATCTCAGCCACCAGCTGGGCAGTACGAACCACAGCGACCACACACTTGCTTAAAGACTTCGCCGCTTGATTGGATCTCAGTCGAGGGCGGCACGCTGTCGTGCGGGCTGAGACAATTGTTTGGAAATAAAAAAAAAAGAAACTTCAATGCACCTCAGTGGATTAAATAATGAGTCTGTTGCTCCCCCAAAACAAACAAATTGAAAAGCAAACGTTTGGAAAGTGAGTTTCCAAGGTTGTCAGACTGCGGAAAAAGAAAGAAAGAAGAGACGTTAGAGAAGTATTATGGGAAAAGGTCTGACAAGGATTTTCTTGCTTTACAAGGTTTAGAAAGTTACTTCAAGATAAAAGGGAAGAAACAAAGCATATTATTGAGCAGTGAGCTGCCGCTTCACAGCAAGAAGGTTGCAGGTTCACTTCCAGCTTGGGGCAAACTCTTCCCTGTGTGCTGGTGCAGGTTTACTCTGAGTACTCTGATTACCTCCCACAGTCCAAAAATAGACTGAGTTGAACATGTATGTGTGTCTGTGTGTGACTGGTTGTTTGTCTCTGCAAGCCCTGCGATAGGCTGGCCACATGTTGCCCCCTCGCGCCCCAAAAGTAGCCCACAGTGACACTAGTAACGGAGTGGTATATGATCAAGGAATGAATGTTAAGGAACTCTCCTTTAGATTTTTAACTGTCTAACGCTTGTTTGTTTTGCTTGAAGTGAACAGTCATCGTGGCCTTATTCCAAAATAAGTTCCAGTTTTTGACTGTGCAATAACAGTTTAAATGGGGGAAAGGGAATTAAACACAACTCCGATTAGCAAATTGAGATGATGAATTTTATCTTTCAACTGTTCACCGTGTTTACAGTAACACACTAACTCCAGACCTATTATTGTTCAGTTTTTCACCATATTTTAAGGGCAATGCCCAATGAAAGTAATTTTTAAAAAATGTGAGGTAATACTCTAAATCACCTTCTAATGAGAATAAAATCACCGTCCGACTCAGTTTCTCACATATCAAATGCTGTACTGCAACTTAATCTTGCTCCTTCTCAATAAACTTGTCAATGCAGCTTTGTGCTATTTTTAATTTACTTTCTCATTTTTATTGCCAATATGCTGACACATGGCTTTGTATCTTACTTAAAGTGAAGTTATTTGACTTCGCAAATAAGATTTCATGAATCATCTGTTTGTTGTCATGTGATTAGTTCAGTCCACATACAATATGCAGCTGCCTTCCTACCTGAACATTCATTCACAACGATTCTTTTCAGTGTGTAATGGCGCAAATGATGAGAACTAATGAACATGTTTCACAGTGTTGTCCGTCTGTCTGTCAGGGTGAAGCAAATGAATCACTTAAATTGCTGGAACTAGATCCAGTCATCGCTGGTGCCGAGGTTAAACTGGGCCAGGGCAAATAATGAACAATCCTCTGGTTGTCACGCATTTTCTGCAACATTTCCTCACCACAGTGCTAATTTGGCTCAGCCAGAAACAGAAGAATGTTCAGCTGTAGCTGCTTGCCGCAGCCTCGACAGCAACTCAGCCACACTTTGACAGTCAAACCCCAACGTAGCGATGTTTTCCAAGGCAATCTTGTCACACTGTCTGTGAGAAACTGGTGCTCGGGGTTGCTGCGCTATACTGCCGACTTCAGACTGCTGCGGCTGAAAGTTCCCCTCAGTGGGTTTTCTTGTTGTCTGTGCGCGACTTTGATGTATTGTTAACAACGCACTTCTTCAAACCCAACTTCTACGCTTTTCCCTGTGAAACTGGTCAAGTCTGCGTGTTTGTACGTTCACGGTTTAAATATTTAGACCCGTAGGGATGGATGTTTTCTTTGCGTCTCACAAGGTTTATGTTGTAATTATTTGATCGGAGGGAAGCTGAGGACGAGTCAACATCCGCTCGCAAACCAATAATCTCTCCTCTCTGTGACCTTCAGGGCTACAGAACTGGCCACTCTTACAGGAACCCAATTATCCGTGAAAAGCCCAGGTCCAAAAATGACGTGGAGATCCCTGCCACGGTGTCTGCGGTGCCACAGGAGGACGATGAGTTAGGTCTGCGAAGCCCCTTTAAGTTTATGGTGCAGAAACAGCAGAGGGAGAGAACCCGCTGGCTCAACTCACCAAACAGCTATTTGAGAGTCAATGTCCCCGAACAGTCGCCGAGCGGAGACGTCAGCCCCAGGACCAGGACCATGGTGCGTGGAGTTTATGAAACATGACATTTTAAGATCAGCACCACATGCTGCAAATGATATCATGACGCTTGTTTTATATCAGCCTGCCCTCTAGCGTTACTGCGTGGAGTTGCACGTCTAAATCACTGACTCTTTCTTCTCCCCCAGTGGATGAGGTCTTCACAGCCAGGAAACAATGCTGGGACCCCGATAAAGATCGAAGACCCTAACCAGTTTGTGCCGCTTAACACCGATCC
This sequence comes from Synchiropus splendidus, assembly GCF_027744825.2. Lineage (NCBI taxonomy): Eukaryota > Metazoa > Chordata > Actinopteri > Syngnathiformes > Callionymidae > Synchiropus > Synchiropus splendidus. The sequence continues at coordinate 6,874,232 of NC_071342.1, forward strand.
CACAGAAGTTTTGGATAAAAGGAATCGGGTAAGAAATACACAGTATTGAGTTAGGATAAACACTCCATCAGCAGAAGGAGCTGAGAGTCTAGGAATGAAACACTTGTTTCAGTGACTGTATGGGGTGAAATGATCAAGTTTTGGGTTGATATGATGAGAAAATGAGGCTGCTGTCAAATCACTATATCCATCCTTTGGTCCAGAGACAACCTTGTGTGAAATCCTGAACAGAAACACTGCCATCCAGTGGCGGGAGCCTGTCGCTGCAAGAGTGGTTTAATTTTCAGCCAAACTCGATTGTAGCCAACCACATGGACGGCACCAATGACATGAAGCTGCCGCTTGCAGACACGTTTGAATTAACGTTTTCTATTCACTTATTAAAACCACCCTTAAATGACAGAAAACTCAATCATGTTTTTTTCCAGAACAACACGAGTGCTCTCAAAACTAATCTGCCACAACAATGAGAAGATAGCAGACGATTTCATGCAAAATATCTTGAATTAAGACTCCTAAATGCTCTGTGAAGTATTAAGTGTTTTCTGAAAGGTACACATATTTAGGACCATTACCATTCTAAGTGTATTTGCACAGCATATGAAACAGCCAGTGGACTTAATCCAGCGCAGTTGAGTCAGCATTAGACCCACACATCAGTGAAATCAGTAAATAGTCCAAAGAATTGCATTTTATCTTTATGTAAATACAATAATTCATATTCCAATAAGCCTTAGTGAGACTAGTTGATAAATAAATGATAATTCTACCTTTTATTTCATCCAGATCAAAGAGCAGCACAGAGGCGACATGATGACCTCGGGACCGAAGTCTCATTTGCTTGCAGGCATCGTCGTCGACACTGTTCCCGGACCTGTGAGTGCATTTTCAAACGCTTTCTTAAAATACTGTTCCATTTCCTCACTTGAACTTGGTGTACTTTTCCAGCAGTAAAATATATAAAATGATTAATTCATCTTCCTCTGGTTGTCAGGCTTTCATCATCGAGGATGAAGAGCAGACTCGCTCTCTTCCCCCGAATCCCTTCAATCATCTGACAGAGAAAGTGCTGGAGGAGTACAAGAACCTGGTGGAGAGGAAGCAGCAAGGACTGGAAGGTAGGGAAGATCACAACCGAAATACACCACAGCAATTTTTTACTGAACTTTTCCACTTCATATTGTTGTGGATTATCTAAATACTGCCTCACATTAAGCCCACACATTAAGTCACTGTACGTTTTGGCAAAAATAAGATTAAATTACTATTAATAAGATTAGATTACATTTCATTTTTTTCTTTTTTGTATTTACTTACAAATTATGATTGTCATTTAATCATATACTTTACCGTTGTTCTCAAGTTTTTTGTGTATTCAAGTATTTAAACTGCTAAAATAAGTCATCCTAAAACTAGTCATAATGTTTCCATTTTAGGTTACATTCTATTCCAATATTGTTATTTTGAAAAAAAATATTATTCACTCATGTTTCAGAAAATTATTCTATTATCTTGTTTCTCATGAAAGTCTAATGAATATTAAATAAGTACATATTAATTCACTCATTCCAGTGTATATTATTATTATTGTTGTTGTTTCGCTTGTGTATTTGTGCTACATCTACCCTATATTTTCTACATTTCAAATGTTATTGATATCATTATGGCTAGTGATGAGTCGATGAGGTTTCATGAAACAGTGTCCTGATTTTCAGAGGCCACCAGGTGGTGCTATCTACTGCAAAATGTTTGGACTTGAACAGCTAATTCAATGAAACCTCACGTCATATCTAAACCAAGAGCACCACCTAGTGGCCTCTGAAAATTAGAACACTTTTTCATCAAACCTGCAACACTGTTTCATGATGCCTCATCTACTCATGACTAGTTATCGTCATTCTCATGTGACCTCAACGGGACAGCAGGTGGCAGTAGTGTTCCCAGGACTCACTCAATACACATATTAGGTAGTACATTGTTGTGGGAGCTGCAGCAGTGCAGCTGTTGACAGGGACTCTTTGTCAAACCAAATCTGAGCGATCTGCTCAGCAGCGTTGAAATCAAATTTGAAGTTGTCTTAAGCTTAGTCGACATCGATTGCCGATTAGCTTAGTCAGGTGACCTCGGATGACTCTGGAGGGATTTTTCTTCCGATGGCGATGGCGGCATGTCGGACAAAAGGCAGTGTGAGCTTGCAGATTATTTGAAGTTTCCAGACCTCCTCTGCGTGTTGGTGGTTTGTCATGCTGACAACACGGACCTGTTGTCACAACTGATGAAGAAAGTGTTTATTTAAAGAACTGGGTTCCACTCTGTGTGTAGGTCCACAGCACAGTGAAAGTAGAGCTTCACTGTCTGGTGAATATTGCGGTCATGTCTGAGCTCCACTCTGTGTTGAGATAAACAAGGTGATTCTTTGGTCCGCAGAGGCCCTAATGGATGGCCGTGATGCTGAACTGACTTGACTCAGCTGACATCACTGTGCCATCCATGTTGGATTGACACGCTTCTGCCTGTGTTCCCAAATACACCATGATTTCTGCAGAAGTCGACAAGTAGAAGTAGTTTCAGTCGTGCTGTCGAGTCCCAGAGCGCGATGAGTCAGTCTTATTAAAGCTGCCGACACGCACAACATGTCTAACCTGAGGGAGAGGTTTCTGAGCCTGGGAGTTGCCATGGTAACGCAGGTGAAGTCAGATGATGACAAGTCATTGAATTCACAACTAAATCAATGGTGGAACTGTGACTTGCAGAGGAGGATGAAGTCACCGATCCAGATGAGATGACCACATTCGATGGCTCCACCATTTCTCTGTCCTTCTCGCCCATTTCCACGCCGATAAAGCTGGGTAAGGTCCTACTCCTGACAGTTAAACCAGCGCTAGAAGACCCTTTTTGACGCTCTGGACTTTTGCTCCACAGACTTGCTGAACGGCAGCGACCACCCCATTGAGATGGAGGAGGATCTGAGCGTGGAGATCTCCAAGCTGAGCATGAACAGTCCGGAGACAGTGGAGATCTCCATCACCAGCAAGCAGAAGCCGGCGGAGACAGAGAACCCCGACAGCCAAAACAAGAAGAAGAAGAAGAAGTTCCGCACACCTTCCTTCTTGAAGAAGAGCAAGAAGAAGGAGAAGATCGAAATCTGAGTTGGAAAACTGCTCATTATTGTAAGAAAACAGTGTTACTGTAACCTCCGTTTCTAAATGTTTTAATGAGACTAAAGTAGGTTTTAAAAGTGAAAACACTTTTCAGCTAACAGCCAGTTCAACACGTTCATTAAATTATTTCAGCTGAAAGTGTGACTTTCGAGAGGCTGAAGAATATCTTCAAAGTGACGTCGACTAGATTGTTATTGTTTTTCATTTCAAATCTCACGTGGTGCGTTCATTGACCCTGAAAACTGCAACCTGCTCCATTTAAGAGGGCATTGACGTCCCATTGGGTTATGGTTATTTGGTTATGGTTAGTCCAGTCTGGTGCAAAGGTTTAATCCTTGTTAGGATGTTCAGCCCGTCTGTGATCTAAAGTTGTCTTCTATATTAGCTCTTTATGAGTGCCACAGCTTCTCAAGCCCTAAAAATGGGTCTCAAACAACAGAACTGTTTAAAAAAAATGTTCCAATGTGGCCCGCTACATTGTGGCTTTCAAATCACAGTCAAGGCAGGTCATGAATGCATGTTGCTTACACCTTTGAAAATGAAGATAAGCTCAGAAACACCCCAAAACAAAATGTGAATAGAAGAGAATTTGATGGACAAAGGGATGTGTTTCACAGTACAAACTGAAATAAATATAATTTTGATTGGCAGTTTATGACATCTTATGTGATCTAGTTTCACGCCCCAGAATTAAAGGGATACAATTTAATGTTTTCGTGCAAGGTTGAAGCAAAATAATCGTTTTTTTATGCATACATAAAACATGAATTAAAATTGTGGTCTAGAATTCAACCTAAATCGTATGGCCTTATTTATGGGTGACTGACTTATTTTCAAGATGATTTAAGCTATTGAAACTAGATGAACTGCTACGTGAAAATCATTTATTAAAGTAAATCTATAAGCTCAAAAGAGACCAATGTTAGTGATAAAGCTTCTTGAAACAGAGCCCACAAGATGGCGCTCTCTGCGCTAAACTTTTATGGACGTGCAAAACCAGTTCCCTGAAACTTCACATCATTTTTGAAACGAGAGCGCCACCTACTGAGCTTTGAAAACGACGACACTGTTTCACAGAGCTTCTTTTGGCCCATCACTATTTTCTGTAAATGGGTCGAAAACTAATATTTTCTATATATTAAAACAATCTGTTCAGTGTTTTTTAGGAGTCAACATTTCGGATTAGCAACATATGGGTTGTTTATATGGAAATATCTTTGCACAACTTTGAATGTAAGCTGAAAGCAGTAGTCCAACTAACTCCAGATTATAACCATTCCAAGTACGGCTTGTTTGTTATAGCGTTTATATGAATATTTTTTATTACTCCTGCGTGTTTGATACTTTCATTCTAACTGTATTCTCGAGATATTTACACACTAACTGTGACACGGTAATATTTCATGTTTTTTGTTCGTGCTGCTTGCCTGTAAATATGCTTTGTGAAAAGAAGTGAGTGTGCTGTGTATTTCTCCCTCCTACTAGTGGAACTGCCAGCATGTGGCCAGTTGAAGCTTTTATCTGTGGTGTGAGAGGAGCGGTCGGCCCGGTCCATAATGTGAACCCTCTGTATATATATATATTCCCATTGTCCAGCCTTCGCCACATAGTGTCTAAGACCTGTGTGCCTACAGTTATCTCCTCTGGTGTTTACATTGCGGTGTGTTTCCATGGAGCTGAAGCTCACGCTCCTCAAACTTACATTCCATTTGGTGTAATAAAAGCTGTGAACGGTTTCCATTAGTCTCCTGTGAATCTATATTTGATGGTTAAACGTAAGATAAGAGAGAGTTGTTACCTGAGAGGCCTGTTCTCAGGTGAACCGTAGGTTCTCTGACAAGAGTGAGATTATATATTACAAAGAGCATCTGATGTCCTGAGAGCCGGAAAGTTAACACAAATAAGAGATTTGTAAAGGAAGATCAACGTGTGATAGCAGACGTGGGCAAAGTGCGGCCATTTTCCCCTCATTTCCCAGCTCCGATTGTCTGCCACCAATGCCACTAATAGGAGTAAGCGCACTAAAAATTCTAAATTTAATTTGACAGTTTTAATATAAAAATACTTTACAGTTTTTTTGAACTTTCAAAAAACTTTTTTTTTCAAAACATATTCATAAGTGTAATGAAAAAAAGTGTAGAGGTTATTGAGGTTGATCTCGAAAGACTTTATTTCAACAAGAACTGGACCATTGTGGTCAACGCCTGAAACTGAAGATTTACTCAACAAGCTTTATGAAGTTGAGTCATGAATGGAATAAGGAATGAATGAAAAGTATGAAAATTGCCATTGTACCACATCTGGTGGTGATGGGCTGATGAGGCTTCACGAAAAGTGTCCTTGTTTTCAGAGCCCACTAGATGGCACTCTCTGCCCGAAAGTTATTTGGATTTGAGGAACCATTTTGCTCAAACTTCACTTCATTTTTCTAACCATCTATTGAATGATGGCACTGTTTCATGAAGCTCCATCAGATGGCCGCTAGTTACTGAGCAGTTCCTCTTGAGCTGGCTCGACTGGCTGAAGACGACTGGAGTGGCTGACGTCCAGAACCTGGTTCACTTGCTTGATCACTTGGCTGACTGACCCCCACTAATAACATACAAACCTCAGTGGGAAACAAAGAAATGAACTCATCTCTCACTCGCTCAAATCTCAGGACTGTTACTTTTGTGTAACTCATCTTGTGGAAAGACCAGTCAGGAAATGAGGGAACAACAAGTAACTGTGTTTCATGACTGGTGACCATGCAGCTTCAACACTAAAATCGATGTCGTATAAAATGTCATGAATACACACGAGCTTTACGTCTAACGTCTATGTCAGTCTGGGCTCAGTCATGAAGCTGTCCCCACAGCAACAGAGAGCAGACAACACGACGGTTCTCAAACAGCACTGAAAGGTCCCGCCGCACCTGTGGCGTTCGGCGACATACACATCCATCCTTTGAAACTGTGCCACAAATACAGTTCAAAAATAAACCATCAACTGAACAAGCTACTTACCTTTAGATTTTCCTGGAGCTGCTGAGGCCAGACGTTTTATTTAAAGCATCATACAGTGACCACAATTTAACTTCATTTTTAAATGCTGTTTTCACCAGGGTGAAAGACTGGAAACATAACCCCAATATTCAACAATTAACACTGACTAAACTAAACCTCAGACCCAGTAGCTGATCAATCTGTCAGGATATAAAGTAGTTTGCGATACTCCAGACACAGTTTTCATACTGGACTGCCTTGCAAATCTATCTGACTCGACCTTTTTTCATTTATTCATGTCTTCATTACGGGTTGGTCCTTTCATCTCTTGGTACACTTTCATTTTCCACTTGCGTGTTATTGTCGACTCTGCGGTTTGTTATGCCTTTGCTGTTTTTTTTTGGGTTTTTTTGACAATTTATTGTCATATTACAGACATTTATTGGATGAAGACGAAATTGGCTGAGGAAAGGGGCCACTCATTTTCTTTATCTGGGAGAATAAATCCATTGTGACAATATAGAAAATGTGTTGTTTGCCATCAAAAACGAAACAAACCGACCTGTGTTCATCAGATAAGTGTGAGAGACAAGATGAGAGTGTTTCGATCAGGGACCAACACTGATTCGCTGTTTAATCTGGAGCACAAGTTTCATCTTACAAGTGCTTCAATTGTTGCGGTACAGTTCGGTACATCCATATGGTCTGATAGCTGACATCACTATGTTTCCGCTGGAATTCATTTTCATTTCTAATCTCAACATGCTCTGTGACCTTTGACCCGAGCGATCCTCTGGAGGGGCTGGTGAGGGGGGTGGTGGGGGGCGGTATTAAGGTCTTGTCACCCCCCCACCCACCACCACATGAACACCTGTTAGAGACATCAAATCCCCTCTTTGTCTCGGCAGCCCCTCTCTGAGTGGATCGCCATGACAACAGCCATTCATATCATGGCTGCAGACTGATTATACAGCTTCACACGCTCAATTATCAGAGAGCAGCACTTTGTTTTAGAGGGGGAGGACGCAGAGCCTCACGGAAGAAAACCCTGTCTTCATTAGTCAGGTTGTCCGTATGGTGGGGGGGTGAGTGCTTCGTGACTCTCGTGATGTGTTCACTTCACGTTGCACCATGTACTGTACCGTGTACAGCAGAAAACCTGTAACAAATACACTCACCGCTTGTTTGTTTAAGCTTCATACAGTGTGAATTGGCGCTTTTAAAAGAATCTAGTTTGACTGTTGTCGGAGATAGTCCCCACCTGAGTGCTGAATGAAGCTCAGCAGGTGGAGAAGATGTACAACATGTCAACAAGATGTCAAGGAGCTGAGCCTTGTTGCTTGCCTTTCTTCCTGCTGTGAACCAGGATGCAGCTTGTTTCTTCTGGCTGTTCCCACCATGGTCAACTCAACTTTTTGGAAACAGCGGTATAAACTTGGATGTTTTACTCACAACTCATGCCAGGATCATATCTTTGTGACATATACTGTCTATTCCAAGGCTTGTTTGGCTTGTAAATCGCCTCAAATCAACTGTGATGTTTCAGGTTGTCGCTGAGCAGCAGGAGCTCCTCCATCTTGTTTGGAACCTCTTTGACTGTTGCCATACTGTCAAATGACTGATAGCAAGGATCACAGTTCCGCAGTTTCTGCTCTCCATATTTACCACAAAAGGTGAACTAACAGCACTATTTTGTTTGTGTTGAAACACTTCCATGGGCAGCACCATCAAATATTTGGCCTCACTGATGAAAGTAAAAATATTTTCTGACTTTTGCTTTGTACAAATTTAACCAGAACATGAGGCATATATCCGACCATGATCAGAAATTGAGGTGTTGCTGTTATAATAAAGAGACAAAGATGGTTGTTGTGAAGGACAGTCGCCCCAACGTCGTCTCAAAAAACAAGTCATACTTTATTTTCTGGAAAGAAGAAGAAGAACGACAAGAAGGACAAGGAGGAGGCAGAGGAGGAGGTGAAGAAGAATAAATAAGAACAAGGAGGAGACAGAGGCAGAGGAGGGAAAGAAGAAGAAGAAATACGATGAGGAGTGAGAGAAGAACGAGGAGGAGGGAAAGAAGAAGAAATAAGATTGAAGAGGGGGAGGAGGAGGAGCAGGCAAAGAAGAAGAATGAAGACGAGGTGGAGGAGGAGGAGGGGAAGAAGAAGATAAAAGAAGAACATGGAGGAGGAGCAGGAGAAGGACGAGAGTTGCAGAAGGATAAGGAATAATAATAATAATAGGAGTAATAAAATTTAAACGTAAAAAGAATTTTCACTTCTCAAATTCCATTAACAAACATGAGCGATTCAGCTCCACTGCAGTGCAAGTCTGGGAAAACAGAGAAAGATGAGTCCATCCACAACAACAGTGTCAGCTTCATGCATGAGCTCATGCAGGCCAGATAAGAACAGGAAATGAGTTGCATGTGGCCCTCGGGCCTCACATTGTGTCTCTGTCTGCTAAACAGTTGAGTTGTGTAAAACATTTCAGTCTCCTGCTCCAGTCAGAACTCAGCTGCTTCTCTGTAATATGCAATACTGTGGTGTGGATAAAGTCAGTCTAACACGCACTGAGGTCAACATCTTCAGCGTGCGTGGGTTCGGGTGGCTGGGCCCGTCCTGACAGCTCTAAAGAGCAGGTGACGCTCGTCTTCTCGCTGGAGTGTCCTTCTGTGGTGACCTCGGGGCAAACAGCAGCTATTGTCTTTAGAACAAGGGGGGAGTGTCGCGGCACAATGCAGCTTCTCAACACATCATCAACATGTGTGAGGGCAGGCTGCCGTCACATTCACCTCCAACAAAAACCCCTGACCCGGTGAGGGGGAACCGGCACACTGCGACCGGCCACTTTTGTAATCCACAGCCTACTTCAGATGACTCCAGTTGGGGTCACTTTCTGCTCCGGCCCCTCAGCGGGTCAGCTCTTCCAGCAGCCGCTCGGCACTCATGGACCTGTTTCTGGTTCTGTGCCCCTCTGAGTTGCTCTTCCGGTCCCGCTTCTCAGGGTCATGCGATACAGATGCTTGGCTTACTACGCACATAAAGCGTTGTGGTTTGAAGACTACAGTCTGATATCCAGAATAAATGTGAGGTAACTTGAGGTCCCTTATTGATCCCATCTTTTGAAGAGTCGTAAAGAGGATTGTCACGCTGATCATCGGTGAAACACATTCAGCAGGGTCAGCTGTGACACGGACGACAGGTCTGTCCTGCTTTAAAGAGACGTCAGACAGGAAGATCAATGAGGACGTGTTATGTGTGACAGTGTGTGTACCGTGTGCCCTCACGCTGCTCTTGTCTTCATTGATTGGAATGAAGTTCTGCCCTGCAGGGAGGTTTCTGGAGCCATCTTCACGCTTAGGGTAATGGTAGCATTTTGGATCTCGGAACTGCTCTGAGGTGTCAACACGGCCACAACATCACATCATTCCCTCTAATGTGTTCCAAACTCACCATCAGTGGTCGCCCCAGCAAGTGAGTGTCCTCCATCCGAGTCCATCTTCATCATCCTCCCTCGACACACCTGTCCTTTTCATGTCCTCCTTTACCACATCCACAAAACGTCTTCCGCTTCTCCTTTGAACTTCTCCATCAACATTCTTCATCAGACCTGTCTCTCCATTCCACAGATCATCTGGGGTCCATAACTTTGTCTATAAACTTCCTGGTCGCAACCGGTGACACCTGAGCATCTCCCTGTCGGCCACTATTAACTTGACTTCTTGTCGTTGAGACAGAGTCTCTCCACCAGGGGTCTCAAACTCAATTGACCAGGGGGTCGCTTGAGGCAAAGTCTTGGTGAAGTCATCCCAACAAATATCATCGGGGTATCTGCACCTAAGGTTCTGAGGTGAAGTTCACGTTGTACATCTGAATTTACTTGGACATTGGCCAGACACATGCTATAATTGGACACCTAGTGGTGAGCTGCTGAACTGCATCCTATGGGTCGCAAGTGTCTTGTGGACTGTCTCCAACCATAGACCATGGTTCCCACTCATCTGAATGAGATCACCCCTGACAGTTGTGTCCAACCATTCCACTGCGCCTGCACTCTCTCTCCACCACCCAGGATCGAAAAGCAAAAACACCCATCTAAGTAGTACACAACCAAGACAATGCTAGCTTCCAGAGCAGAACTTGTTGCAAAGATGAGAAGCCGATGCCAAACTCAACCACGGACTCAGCCTGTGACACCTCTCATGCTTGTGTCATACCAGATCAAATCAAGAGAAGTTGGCTTCAAGCTGAATGAGCATCAACTGTTTCAAAAACACAGAAATGTTAGCTCCGATCAGACTGTGGCTTCAGCAAATGATGGCACACAAACGCCGTCATTCCCTACACCAGAACGAATGGAGGTCTTTGCTGGAGTCAGAGCAGCAGCCACACTGATGGTCTCAGTTACCAGGCAGCTGAAACAGACTCCATGGGAGGGAGCGAGTCTCTCCCAGGCGTCCGTTACAAGCCGGACCACATCTGCAGCAGGCCGGCCATCTGCACCCATTGTCTCGGAGGCACAACACAGGCCTGCACGCATGGCTGCTCTTGTAAAGAGCCGCCCTTTCCCCCCTCGGTCCTCCACCGTCCCTCACGGTCTGCAGAGAAAATGACTTCTTAATCACCGAAAGTGGCAACAGAAGTGAAGAATCAGATGGGCAGAGAATTCAATTTCAAGGTTAAAGCGCATAACTCACAGCAGGAAGACAAAGACACTGTTGTGGGATTCATGTGCACTGGAGGTCACGTCCAACACGGATCGTTACACGTTCACTGAACCCACATTGCAGCAATGTGTACCAGAGACGGACATACGAAATAAAAACGTAAACTATAGGTAATAAAATGGGTGACCTGATGATAAATGACTATTTAATTATTAACTATTTTATTTAATCACTTGATTTGTATTTACTTATTTTTCAAACAATGTTTTCACCACACAATAATAATAATAATAATAATAATAAACTCAAAGAAATGTTTCTTCAACAGGTTCAGATTAAATCAATAAATAAATATCATGAAACTTAATTATTAATATAACAATTTGAATAACAACCAATAAAAAAATTGAAACATCTGAAATATGAAACATGTTTTTGATGTACATGATTTTAAAACACAAACCTCATGAATTTTATAACCACTGAATATGTTTTAGCAGCGATCATCACCTTTCATTGGTGTGCAGGCATTTTAAAAAGCATCTCTCAACTGTCAAAAACTGCCATATTTTACAGCAAACTGTTCAGAATCATTAAAGAAAAAGTTGAAATAAATGGGGAAAAAACTCTTTAAAATACAAAAACATTTGCTGCAGTTGTGTGAAATATAAATCCAATTCCACTGAAGTGGGGGAAATTCAGGGTTTGTATGGTGCAAGTTTGGCCCCAAAATGACTTGGGGTTGGAACATGCAGCATAAAATGGAAACTCATTAGAATGATAAAGCATCTGTCGTATGAATGAATGAATCACCAGCTTTCTTCTTTGATATGGAAAGTGTCACAAGTGCACATTCATCAGCATTTCATTGAAATCCGTTTGTGAAATTACGAGTTATTTACAAGGTATTTTGTTCACTAATAGACTTCTTAACAAGAAGAGTGAGTGGGATGAAACAGGAGCCAAAAACGGGGAAGCCCTGGCATCCATCAGGCATTCGCAGTAGAACAATAAGCTAGAAACCACTGGAGGTGTTTGGGGTGCGTGGTGAGGGCAGTGAGTGAGGACCATAAAGATTGCTATCCCAGGCGTGTCCAGAAGCAGGAGGAGGAAGGATGCTTCAATAAAAACTAGGATAAAGATGACCGAGTTGGTGTGGAACTGAAACAGCTCACAGACAAGACACATTTGTGTATTACATTGTCATAATAATGTAATGAGCGGTGTTGTGCAATGTGCTCCAATAACCTTGATATCAAGCGCAGAGTTGAGCTGATACTAATGACTTTTAAAGTACATGACCTAAATACTCTGCTGATGTGACACCAGCATGCCTTTATATAAGCCAGCGGCCAGGCCCAGATGCCGTTATTTCGGGACGGGGACTAGACACCGGAGTCTTATCTGTCAGTCTGCTGCAGTATTGATGCTAAAAAGGCTTTATTATGGTCCTTCGACAATGGCTGTAATGTGCATGCGTTAGGGGGAGGGATTATCCACCAAGTAGGGCAAGTGGCTGGAGCTGAGGAGCGCACTTCCACCCAGCCAGTCATCCGCTCACTGCTCAGGACAGCTCGGCTCTTCTCTTCTTTCTTTCTTTCTTTTTTTTCTACACCCAAACCTTCCGAAAATGGTGAAGTACGTGCAGCAGTGCAGGGAGCTGAAGCCGGAGGAAGCGCTGTCGGAGTCGGACTCGTCCCTGGACCACTATTCCCTCTTATACTCCAAGTGTTCCGCAATGGACCACATCGACACTTTCATGAAGAACGTCCAGGTTCTGCTCGATGCAGCGAATTATATTGAGAACGTGGAGAAGAGCAGCGGAAGTAAGTCTTTTTTTGATTATTTTATTTTGGAGGGGGAGGAGGGGGGTTTAACACGTAATGCGCCGAGCAGACAACAATAGAGGCGACAAAAGACGCGCAGCAGCCGCTCATGTTCCAACTCACCTGCGCGGGGGAAACACACAGAGAGGAATCCGTTTCAAACCAACCTCTAAAGCGCAAAAATAAATAAGAAAAATACTTCAGGTCCGCCTGCAAACAGTTAAAAGAGACAGAGTTCCTGCAACAATAGCCTGCAGCACTGACCTGCTTTAATGCATGCCTTTGTACATCGCTTTAAATGCCTCTTATAGTAATTTTAATGATACATTCTGGTTTTCTCATGAATACATTTGCGCTTAATTCTTAAAATAATCGTTTAGAGCATCTAATATTACGTTTTACATTCGAGTATTCCCTATACTAAAAATGCACATTCATCGCCGTGTCATCTGCGACGTGACTCCGTCAATATCGCGCCAAACGTCGTGGGAAAAGAACATTAATTTGTTAAATCCTGCAGTCGCTCAATGGGGCAGCTGGGTTTCCTTGTATGTGTTGTTCACATGGTTTCCACATGGAACAAATCGGAGAGCTCTGATTGGTGGTCCAGGCGAGGGTCAACGCAGACAGCCAATTGGAAAGAGGGGTGCGTGTGACGTCGTATGTTACTGGGAGAAAGGGATTATGGGACATGTAGGCTTCGAGGAAAACCGTCAGAACACTCGAATAGTTCAAGTGAAGGCTATTTTAACGATTTAAAAGTCACGTTTGCATCTAAAATCAATGCTTGGTCAAGTGCAAGTATCCAAAATAACGTTTTAATTGAGCCTTTTTCTCTCTTTAACAGATTCTTAAATAGTGCTGATATGTTTCAGTTCATCTCGATTCATCTGAATTGTATTCTTTCGTTATTGAAGAATTCGTGAGCGCCATCATCTTGGAAATAGATGTATAATGTTCTGCAGAGTTAGAGAGATTTTAGCTTTTACTTTCTATTTATCACTATATTATGCACATCACAGTCAATTTTCTAAAGTCAATTAACAACCAGATGAAACCTTTGCTTCAGATGATTTCGTAAATTCACTAAATGTTGTTTGGATCTATGTTTTTAATGTCCATCTTGAACTCCTGCAGAGTGCGAGCATGGATATGCGTCATCACTACCTGCCATGCAGACGACGCACCAACTTAAACAACGTAAATTCAAGAGCAGGAAATTGGAAAGCTTCCACAATAGGTTGGTCAAAAACTACATTTACACTGAATTAAGCCGAGTAACAATTGTCTTAACTTGATGTCCTGTGCAGCATGTATTGCATTTGCCAACTCTAAAAATGTCTTGTATTTTATAGGTCTGCACATAACGAATTGGAAAAGAATAGGTAAGTGTTGAACGGATTTAAAAGGCTCAGATAAAAAGGTGCCTGGAACAGTTATCAGCAGAGCTAGCTGCGCCTCAGTTCTGAGTGAAATATCTCTAAAGATGTTTGCTGAATATTAACTACTGCGGCAAACACACCATCACATGACTCATATCTGGAGACAGATCATATGGACGTGTGGTGCGGCCTGAGTTGCTGCTGTGCTCCTGGAGGATCGGCAGACATTTCCCCAGTCAGCAAATGTGAGCGTCTGTTTCTAGACAACAGGGCTCCTTCCTGAGGCGAATCCAAACAGCAGCTTCCTCTCAGCGACTGCAGCACCTTCAGCCGCTTCAAATTTCTGTCGAATTCAAAGGTTGAAGATGAAGGCTTAATTTGACTTGAACAAAATGGTGGCTGCTGCAGACATATGAAATGACATCATAACTTGACCTACATTTTTTTCTCTCCCAATGTTGGAGAGGCATTCGTTTTGGCTGCAGCCAAGGAAGCAGATCGCTGCCAACATTTTAATAACGCTGATATTTGGCTGAGATTAGAGCCACGAGCAGAGCCACCAGTGAACTTCTCGGTCAGCAGGTTTTACAAATGAAGCCACCGTGAAAGAGAAATGACCTCATGTCTCCTCCCTCAGACGAGCTCATCTCCGCCTGTGTTTGGAAAGGTTGAAGTCCCTCATCCCGCTGGGACCAGACTGCAGTCGCCACACCACACTGGGACTTCTCAACAAGGCCAAAGCACATATTAAGGTGTGGCAATCTCACCCCTGTCGTCATGCTTTAATGAGACCAACACTATTATCACACAAACAGACGGCGGTGTTGTTGAAATAGTGACCAAGTCAGACACAAATAACAGCCACAGACACACTTCAACTGAGCTACACAGCGTCTTTCATCATCAAACAGCTGAAGAGTTTGGTAGTCGACTGCAGCTGGAAAGATAAATACTTAGCTTGCGGCTATTATGTTTTGCGCACCTGTAAATGTCCGGCCTTGTCCAAACAATCTGACCTTGTCTGAAGTTTTCCTCCCAAAAAGATGTCACAGTTAATATTTGAGTGAAAACAAATGTAGCTGACATGCCAGGCCTGTATGGGGCGCTGTCATGTTCAAGCTACACACGTCACAGCGAGATAAAAAGTGTGTTTATAGAGTGACCTTTCCAAAAAGAGGCCCTGACGGCAGTCTCCAGTGATCTTAAAATGATGGGTCAGAACAAAAACCTGTACCCGCCTGGGCCTTTCGGGATTCTGTTTGGCAGTACTGTATTGGGCAGCCTTTCTCTCTGATTCCGGATCTCAGCCAAGATCTTGTATCGATGACAGGAGAGTCCCTTAGCAAAGGCTTCTCCATCACAACCCAGAGGGTCACACTCAAAGGTCTCTGTGGTACCATCCACATGTGAAAATGCTGCCTCAGGCTCCGCTCTTTCACAACTTGAATCCTACCTTTGTCATCTTGGAATATGCCGGCATCATGTTGGATGTTCATGGAGCCAGTTGAGCCATTTCTTTGGTCACATGAGGTTGCAGATAGAGTGCTAGTCTGTAGTCCACCACTGCTGCTGATGACTTTTTTGAGTTGCAAAGTTGCGGTCATGCCACCAATGTGAGGAAATCTAGACAAGTGGGTGAAGTATGTCGGGCGCTGAATACGAATGCCGTAAATTCCGGAGCATCAGTTCGAAAGTAGTTTTGAAAAGGGGGTCCAGCGTCGAGACTGACTCATGAAACAAACTCGGCAATGTTCTGCACTTGGATCATGAACTCCTCACAGCTTTTATTGACCTTCAAGCGCTCAAAATGTGCAGTTTTTGCCCTCGTGTCCGAAGTTCTGACACCACAGATGGGCGCTGTTGGCGGAGCCGCGGACACATGGGTGGAAACAGCACATTTTGAGAGCTTTACGGTAAATACAACACCTGTGGTTCCATTGGTTTGATGTGATGAGACTCAATAGTTGGGCAGCATGGCTCCTTAGCCGGAAAAAAATCCATATATTAGCCGCGTTGTTGTCTAAGCTAGACCGCAAGAAAAAAGTAGCGGCTTATAGTCCAGACATTACGGTATACCAGTCATGCAGACACACATATTCCTTAATACAAAGGAAACTGAAGACATTTTAAAATATTAATGCTGTTTCCAGTGTGGTCTCCATCATGATGCACTCACGTGCATATGGCAGTCACCTCTCACATTGTCCATCATTTCTTGAGCACTTTTACACTACATGTTGCGAATGATGAACTCCATGACTTGACAACAGTGTCGTTCATGTAGTGTTGATGTAATAATTCATAAATTGTGTAATACATCTCTGTGCAGAATCAGAATCAGAAAAGTTTCTTAATCCTGAGGGAAATTCTGTTCGTAACATGCTCTGTACACAACATATAACAGTAAAATGAAAAAGAAATAATATTATAAAGTGCAACAAGCTATACAAAGAGCTTATAAACAATGTGCAAGAAAATGCAGATTCAAGAAGAGAATGAACAGAATATTGTGCCAAAGAATCCTTCACTGTACATTTTTCAGGGATGAATTGTACATTTTTATGATTGCATTAGAAGAGGTAAATCATCTCATCAGTCTCTTGTCGTCTTCACTTTCAATTTGGATGTGTCTGGTGATGGCTGGAGCGTCTGATGCCACCACGCTGCCGATGTCACAAACTGAACCAAATCTGGTGTCTCCTCATTGGTCACCGCCGTTCTGTCGCGTGTTCCTGCTGCAATGTAATCTGGCCGTCCAGCAGCACTGAACATAAACCAGCGCTCAGCGTCCACTGTGCTCATTCTGTCCATGAAAGTGTTGGTCGTGATATGAAAGCAGGGCTGTGGGAGTAGGAGCCCAGCAGGGGGTCATAATAGATAAAGCACCCGTGATGTCCGCGGCTGACTCGGGGGCTCTTTGAAGTCCAGGAAACGTGATTTTCTAACACTGCTCTGATGTATTTTTGGAGATTGTTTTGGTGGCTGGAACAGGTGCAGCCGGCACGAAGGAAGGACGAGTGTCTCCCTGTTTGACTGGGATGATTCCCTGGACGGCACAGGCAGCGCTGGCTGAGCTTAAGACAGAATGTCTTTAATTTCAAATTTCATAGATTTATATTTGGCTAGGCAGAGAGCTGTGTGAGGGATGCGGTTCACCGATCACACCGCTTGTGTTATTCTGCTGCGGAGGCCTCAGCAGTGTAATAAAGTGATGTTGACAAGGCAGCGCAGGGAATAAACTTCACAATCTGCTGCCAATAGGAAACATCCTTCATGCTGTACTGGTCTCATTGTTACGGCTATCAATTATGAATTATTATTATTATGGATTATATACTTGATGAGCTCGACCTGGAACTAAAATGACTGATCTTGTTGAGTCTTTGACTGTTGCAGAGCATTATGGGTTTTTCAGAATGACAGTTTTGAATTTAACATGGCGGGTTTCGAAATGGCTCAGTGAATGTGCTGTGTGTTTGTTTTGGCTTCAATCTGAGATCGATCTGTTAATAAAAAATATTAATAAACTAATTCACTATTTATTTACTTGTTGTTTAGAATGAACTTTCGGTGACTGTTCCAGGGCAAAATCTAGTCAGGGTTAACAAGACATTAATCAATATTTAACAATGATTAATTACTGGCTAATATGCTGCAAATACACTTGTGAATAAGTTGTTTATTAATAGTAATAAATGTAAACTTATCGGTGTAATGTCATGTTATTTTTGACGTTTTTTTTTTTAACCTTTTTTTTAAAGAGGGGTAAAAGAACAAAATTTAATAAATGATGAAAGAAAGTTCAAATTATTTCTGAACTCATGAGGCCCACATAAACCTAGACTAAGGGCCTCATGTGGCTCCCGAGCCTCGTGTTTTAAGATACATCTTTTTGCTGTGTTCCACACTACAAGCCTTTTTACCAATTAAAAAGGTTCAAATGAGTCTTAGTTTGTTTGTTTTTTCAGGGTAACACCTTATGACAAGCCAACAAATGTGTTGCTCAGAATTGTTTACGTGTCAAAGATGTGAGTCTAAGTTACGTGCAGTTATCTGGATTGATCCTCATATGTGGATGTTATTTGAAGCTGGAATTCCAGCTCTCAGGTTCCTACGAAGTGTTTAATAGTTAGTCATCAATAATGTTTTATGTTTACTGACTTATGTTTCAGAAACTTGAAGAGGTGGACAGAAGGAGTCAGCACCAGCTGGACACGCTGGAAAGGGAGCAGAGGCACCTGCAGAGGCAGCTGGCTCAGCTGCAGCCTCTGGGCGAGCGGGTGCGAATGGAGAGCGTGGGCTCACCAGAGGACTGTTCAGAGTCGGACAGAGGTGAGCTCAGACGCCGCCGCTGTCCTCAGCCTTCATTGACACCTCTCTCTCTCTCTCTCCGTGCAGAGGAGATAGAAGTGGATGTAGAAAGCACCGAGTTCTCCCATGGAGAGATGGACAGTGTCAGTACCAGCTGTGCCAGCGACCTGGACGACCACAGCAGCCGGCAGAGCTCGGCCAGCGACGAGGGCTACTCCACCTGCAGCCTGAAGCTGGCCTTCTCCGCCTGAAAACACCAGCTTGTACCTTTCAATCCAGCTTCCAATCTCGAAAATTCCACGTCTCCATTTTCCTGGTTCCGATGGACGAGAGGCTGAGCCGAACACTGGACTCCTTAGTTGATCTGTTGAGCTTCTTCATCGAGAGTCGGACCCCAGCACTTCAGCACAGTAGCCTGGATCATTCCCTGTTAGCCTCCAGCACAGCCCCCACACGTTAGCATCCACGAATGACTTCGCCGTCAATTCGTCGTCGCTGCTTTTGAGTGTATCTTCTGAGGAGTCCAGAATTCTGATCGGCCCGTCCGTCTGAACCCGAACAGAACCAGCCTCAAACCTTCCGAAATCCTCCAGCCTTAACTCTGACTCATTCCACTCTCATACTGAAACGGCAATATTCTCTTCTGAAGCTGAAGTTTGAACCCACAATCACGTCGGTGGCCCGTCCTCGCAGGACCCCCCACAACCTTCAATCAAGTCCTGTCTTGTATACCAGCAGAAGTACCAGCTTCAAGCTCACCGTTGGCAGTTTTCTCCATTAGACTCGTGAAAATTCGCCCTTTTGCGTCAAGCGCTTTCACGTCCACGCTCGTCACGGCGAGAATCTCCGCATTCCAACAAATATTTACGACACACCTTGCGCTTTGAGACGCACAGCTATCAACCCACGTGTCGTCCTCGCTCCCGTCCAAACGGGTGGTTCGACCCACCCTCGCAATTCTAATTTATTTTGCATATTATAATATTTATTTTTGGTATATTTAATTGTACTGTAGCTAGATCTTGGTCATGCTTGAATGAAAAAACGTCGACAAAAACAAAATCCCGAACAGCTTTTTTTCAATTCCAGACAGTGATAAGCTACCACACACTTGTCCAAGCACAAGGCTTTAAGCAATAACGCATTTACTTTTGTCGTATCTTCCACTCAGCTGTGATCTACGGCGGCGGGCTGGAGCCACAGACGGGAAAAAGATGGACGCTTTGGTTGCTTTTTAAATACCGCATTCCAACCAGACCACTAAGCTGACTCTGTTTCATGAAGCTTCATTAAAAACAGTGCCCTTATCAGAGCACACTAGGTGGCACTGTCTGTTCTGTAGTCGTTGAACAACTATTTTAATGAAACTTTGCATCATTTTTGAGCCAAGAGCGCCACCTCCTGAGCTCAGAAAATGAGGTTTTGTGAAGCTTCAGCTAGTTTTTGGTTGTAAAATAGGTCAATTGGAAAGAAACTTTGTAAACTTCTGCCAGACAATAGTTTTATAGCGTATATTGTTACAGAAATTCTCTAAATTGAGTCACCAATTCTTGCTCAAAAATGAATTATGGGTTTGTATCGAGTGTTTTGTAGCCCTAAATGCTAAGCATTTTCAAATGTTGGCTATTTCAGGGGATGAGTAACGTTACATGCTGCAAGGGAAGCAGACTTTGACAGAAATAAAAGAATCACGAAAATATGAAAATGACTCTGCTCATCACAAATGGTAGAAGTTTAAAAGGTTTATTTGTAAATTGAGACTCCAATTTTCCAAGAGAGGAACTTGCTCCACAGTCTTCTACTGAAGTGAAACTCCTCACAACCACTGCTGTCCTTTTCTTCTCTCTAAAAGGCCCAGACGCTCCGTCACGACCAAAACACACCAACACAAACCGTCGTCGCTACCAATGAGCGTTTTAATGATTGTAATTGAACTGCTGGTGCATGTGTTTTTCGAATGTAACCCCCTCGATCATGTTGTAAATGTGATTCTGAATTGACCACTCCTTCAAAAGATGTCTGTGGCATGAACACGGGTATGAGCTTACTTTCATGTTTCAAGCTGTTTTTCAAAGAATCTGAAGGATGTCCCGCCACTTGCACTGCGGCCCTCGAATCAACCAAATTTGACATTTCTCTTTGAGTTACTCACCACCAAATTGTGTCTTAACAGTGACGGTGACTCTTGCACAAGATCCCTGTCAGATCCCCAAGTGTATTTTGGGTACATTTAGAAGAAAAATGATGCACTACGAGAATAAAAAGTCGTCTGTTATGGACGTCAGGTCAAAGAATAACCCTGAATGTTCTTCTCTTTGGTTAATCAGGCGTCCAAGGTGACTATTTATACTGACAACATGCTGCTGGTTCCCTGCTAATGTTTGTTACAATTCCTGACTATTGTTCCTGGAATCTTAATAAACCAATGTACCACCAAGATGGAGTCAGTGTTTTGATCATCAGGACACATTTTTTTGCCCCGCCGAGCCTCATTGGTCACAGTATTCCATCACTCTTCACGGCACCAGTACCAACAACATATGCTGTAAAGTACTGTGTGCAGCCTGCTCATCCTCCTCTGCAATATTTGCAAGGCCACATCACTTCACAACCAGGACTACAGACAAGATTTCAGACACAGATTTATAAAAGTCAAAACAAATGCTTTATTTTACTGGTTTATGTACAGAAATTAAAACGCTAGTTCAGCTTTCACCATCCAACACTATACTTCAAGCTCTTCTGGTCGCCACATCCGGACATTTGGCCTCGATCAGGACGAAAACATCAAGGTGTTGGAGTATATTTGTTCTACTTCAAAAATATATCGGAGACACGCCAACATACTTTTGCGGTTTCTTTGAAATCCAGCTTCACTTGACAAACTTGCATCGTGTATAAACTTAAAGGAAACACCAGACTCTTATAATTAATAACATCATTATATACAGAAGAGAGGAAGTCACTGGGGCATTAGATGTCTGACGTTGTACTTGGATGTGTCGTTATATTGGGTCATAGGTTTGTCGGCGATGCCACACGTTCCAACTCCAACCTTTCCGTTCACGCTTTCTGGAGACGCAAATATACTTCTCTTGACCTGGCAGGATGAGGGAAAACAAACTTTATCAGCCAGTGCAATTCAAAACTCATCTGCTATTGGCCATACATCACACTGAGCAATGCTTTCACTGCCTTCTGCCCCTCAGACAATGCTCTTGGGACTAAAGTAAGTCGATAGTTGGAGAAAAGGCAGTGTAAAGTTGAAACTGTGGACAATTTATAGACTAGGACTTTCTTTATATTGTCATTGCACAAAAACATATCACAATATTATGACAACGAAATTTCGCTCTGAGGCCTCCTGTTTCCAAAAACAAAACTATATGTCCATAAATAAATAAATAAATATTAGAGTTATGGTGCATAACCACATAACTTTTCCATTAGGGGATTAACATATTTCTAAACACCAGGCTTCTGCATCATCAGTGGACCAGTCCTACATTAACAGCAGTCTGGATGGACCTCTGCTAGCAGAGAATATTATTTTTGGTCTTTGTATATGTACATGCCATGTATATGACACTAACAGATCTTGACTTTATTGAATCTATTTCACTGATATGTTCCACCATCATGGAACTTGGCTCAGTTTTTGTTGCTGTGACTGTGAGATACAGAAGTCTGCATGGCCTGAAACACAATTGTACTGGTTTCTTTTGAAGTATGTATCATCCGTGGTTTACAGAATCCCAAAACAGTAGATAAGAACATTGAGCACGATTAACTTCAGTCAACAGAATACTTATTTCTCGTCAAGAGTGGAAGCAACAAGATGCATGTTTGCACGGGTCTGACTGTTTCCAGGGAAGACACTTTTGCATCCAAGATTGCCTATGTGATGATTTATTGAAAAAGAAAAGTGTAATGACATACCTGTCCTTTTTTATTCTTTGAATAAGCCTTGTTATTGAACTGTTGCCATTTGGACTTCTGGACCTCCCGCTCCTGTTCCAACTCCTTCATCCTCTGGACCTTCTTCTGGGCCTTCTTCTTCTTATACTCCCTTTGCTCTGCGACTTGCTCTTTTCTGCACAGGCCAGGAAACATTAGTGAGGTGTCACTGTATAGGATTCAAACATATACAATACAAACAACAGCTGTCGTTTTTACCTGGACTTGGCCTTCAGAAGTCCATCCAGGTCGAAGCCCTTCCCGTCTTCGACTGATTTCAGGTTCTGTAGAGGGATGACCTCAGCGTTCCCGTAGCCAGTGAAGGTCACAGCAGCAGTGCCGTTCTCCCGATCAACCTCTTCAATCTCAGCTTCATAGATCCTGTCAAAGAATCAAGTCTGTAAGCAGGTGAGTATGAGCCAAGACTCAAGCTGGTCATCAAAACATCATGATCACTGAATGACTAGTAAACACTATGCAGCCACACGAATCGGGCAACAACATATATATTTGTAATGTTCACAATAGAGAAGACATGTGACACTCACTGTCCATCCTGACTCCATACAGCCAAACACTTGTCTCCCTCTTTCCACACGTGCTTGACTGGAGCGGCGTCTGCTGCTGTGGTGGTGGACGTGCCTTCACTCGGTTGCGAGCTTATGAGGTCTTTCGTCAAATCTATCACTTCCTGTAGAGCAATTGCATCAGATTGATGGTCATACAATTTCGTGGTAGTTCGACTGCCCAATTGAAGAGTCGATTGTAGTGATCCAGTACAATATGACTGATTGATGGAGCCCAGTGCTAGAAACCTTAGAAACTAACCCTAGAGATGAATGGGACGATAAAGTCAAATGAATTGTTCAGTGCAGCGTAAATATGAGTGATAATCATGCGCTGCATAAGTAGCTGCCTGTGTGTGGCACACAACTTGCAGTGGGTCAAACACAACGGGCAACTTCAACGCCTTAATTTTCTATTAAGGTTACGACTTCCAACGTCTATCTGCATCTCCTGAATAACAACTAAGTATGCGTAATAGAGATCGCAATCTTGCATCTAGCGTTAAGCGAAACATCCGAGTGTACTCACCTGTAAGTCCTTTTGAAGTTTGAGAAGGTCTTCATTACCCTGATCAGTCGATAACGCCACCTCTACTTGCTGAAGCTGAGCTTTGTAGCTGTTCAGCTGTTTGACCAAGTCGTCGGACATCTGTTGTGAGCAAACAAAAAACAGCAGGCTTGACAACGTGCTAGCAGCGTTAGCAACCGCGGCTAAACATAGGACTAAATGGTAAAACGTCGAGATTTGACACACGACGATTTAACGTTTCATAGAACGCGTTAACCACGATATTATTTACGAGGACACGACCCGCGTCCGTGAATCGCAGCTAGAAACAAACCGCGGGCCCATTTTACGCGACGTAAACTAAACGTACGACGGCTAAGCTAACCGCTACTAGCTAAACACCGACCAGAAAACGAAGGACAATTACTCAATCGATACAGTATTGCTTTTCGCCACACCCTTACCTTGGTATAACTGGGTAATTACAATGAAAGCTGGAAATACTGTGATATCAACGCAATAATTACTCAAATCTTTCAGAGAGGAGAACAACAATACGCTCTAGAACAACAAACCGGAAACCGACAACCGAGCTCTCGCGATACTTGACATTATGGCGTCAGTGCGCTAGATCCTCACCAGCCCCTCTGGTGGTGACGTTTGGAATGGCGTGTACTGTACATGTGGACGGGATATGATCCCTCGGTGCACGCGTTTGAGTGCACGTCGACTATTAAATCCGTGTGGTAGATGGTTAACTTACAAATGGCAGAGAAGACATGTTCGGAAACACGATCTAATGTTGTTTTTGGATCGTCCAGTTTGGGTTTCAGCTCAGAATTAAATTCACAATTTCCGAAGAGAGGTCTAAAATCATAAAAATGCAGTGGAAACCTTTATGCTGAACTTTGACCAATGTTTACATGACTCATAAATGGTTTACTAATGTGTGAAAAGAAAGGAAAAAAACAAACAATACAGGATGCAAAATCCGAACTTAAAAAGTCACTGGGCAAAATGACACTGTAATAATAAATATATAAAACATGCATCATCATAGATACACAGTTAGCAAATCTATTTGCTTAAAAATATATATATGTATATATATATATATATATATATATATATATATATATATATATATATATATATATATATATATATATATATACATGTGGCACGCAATGAAACATGATCATACTATATTCAAATGTTATATATTTGTTTGTTCAGTTGATTCCTCCCTATTAAAAGAAAAAAACAACAACTGTTTTACTCCTAAACAGTTTAACAATGAATCCCCCGATATCCTATTGTCCTCTCTTAAATTAAACAAATCTATAACTGTATTTGAGCATTCAGTAGCTCAGTGTTTTGTTTAAGAAATGAGAACAATCAAACCCCTTGTCTGATCATCCAGCCCAATTTTCGGTCAGCGAGATATTGCTTTGATAAATCAAAAAAAACATTGTGAACATCACGATGAGATTTCTCAAACACAGAGGCGGAGCCCCTCCCCTCCTCTCCCACTCCGACCAGCGAAAAGCATCTCAAATCCTGGGCGTCTCATCAAGCTCTTATCACAGAGCAACTCTGAGGCACGACAGCTGGAAACGTCCGCCTTGACCATGGCGCGCTCGGCAGGAAGTCCATTTTTCTGACAAGCTTTCACGTTTTTTGGATCACGCTGCTTTCGATGGCAAAGAGGAAAGATTTGAAAGAGATTGAGAGGATGCATTGAAAAGACTCTTCAACTTTACCTCTCAGCTCATCCTGATGGATTGTCTTAAATTCACCAGAGGGAATGAGACTTCTCATGGACGGGAGGGCTACTCCTGGCAGATCTCGGTGCCTCTGACGATCCTGGTGTGCTTGCTCATCCTGCTGACAGTGATGGGCAACGTCATGGTGGTGATCGCGGTGACCACCAGCCGAGCCTTGAGAGCCCCCCAGAACTTGTTTCTGGTGTCGCTGGCGAGCGCAGACATCCTCGTCGCCACGTCGGTGATGCCCTTTTCGTTGGCGAAAGAGCTGATGGGATACTGGTACTTTGGCAAGGTGTGGTGTGAGATCCACCTGGCGTTGGACGTGCTGTTCTGCACCTCGTCCATCGTCCACCTGTGCGCCATCAGCCTGGACAGGTACTGGTCAGTCACCCAAGCCATTAAGTACAACCTGAAAAGGACGCCAGGTCGGATCAAGTGCACCATCGTCATCGTTTGGGTGTTGGCTTGTCTTATTTCATTCCCTCCTCTCATCACGATGGAGAAGGACGAGGGCGAGGAGGACAGACCGGACTGTAAAATCAACGACGAGAGGTGGTACATCATCTTCTCCAGCATCGCCTCCTTCTTCACACCGTGCGTCATCATGATCACGGTGTACGTAAGAATCTACCAGATCGCCACCAGAAGCACAAGAGCTCCTCTGGGCCAAAGAAAGAGAGAGAACGGTAATGCTGAGAAGTGTGATCTGGACCCCGCAGAGAGGAACCATGACAGGCTCCAAGAAGAGGTCAGAGAAGTCAACGACGGCGACGTGGATGAAGAGGCCTCGTCTTCAGATGGGAACGAGATCTCCATCTGTTCCCTGAAGAGAAGAAAGGGCGCGCAGAAGAGCAAAGTGGCTCAGGGGAAGCCGGGGGAAGCTGCCACAAAGCCCAGCGCCGTTCAAGCCAGCAAGTGGAAGGGAAGACAGTACAGAGAGAGACGCTTCACGTTTGTTCTGGCAGTGGTCATGGGGGTGTTTGTTCTCTGCTGGTTCCCTTTCTTCTTCACGTACACGCTGGCTGCCGTGTGCGACTCCTGCTGTGTCCCCAAGGTGCTCTTTAAAACCTTCTTCTGGTTCGGCTACTGCAACAGCTCGCTCAACCCTGTCATCTACACCATCTTCAACCACGATTTCCGCAGGTCTTTTAAGAAGATCCTCTGCAGAAACAACAGAAGAGGCTGATTCTACCGAGACGTAATATTTCAGAATGTAACTGTGATGAGTCATTTGTTGTTGTTTTGCTCTATCAATGACAATTATTCGTAAAAGTGTCATAAAATGTCACTACGGCAAAGTATCTCAATACTCACTGTAAAATCTAAAATCCCGGATGAATATATTCAAATCTGTCTTTTCTTTTTCTTAAACAAATCAAAATAAAACCTCATTTTTGTTGCTGTCAGTCATACTTTTTCATGAGCGCTGCAGGAAAACTAGAATCATTTCTTTCCTGCGTCAGTTA
Organism: Synchiropus splendidus; assembly: GCF_027744825.2. NCBI lineage: Eukaryota > Metazoa > Chordata > Actinopteri > Syngnathiformes > Callionymidae > Synchiropus > Synchiropus splendidus. The sequence continues at coordinate 6,900,834 of NC_071342.1, forward strand.
TATTTTTTTAAGTGACAAATTGATGCACTGTTGTCAAGTCAATTTGACATTCATTTAAAAAAAAGAATCATATTAAACAGATTTGTTTTCAAATAGTTTTGACTTAATATGTCCTTTCAATTGTGACTCATATTACCATAATTTTTTTGGTCAATATATTAACAATACGATATCGTAATTATCACAATATTGTGATATAGCGCAACACTATTACGACCTGGTTATAATATAATATAATATAATATAATATAATATAATATAATATAATATAATATAATATAATATAATATAATATAATATAATATAACAGAACAGAACATAGCATAACATAACATAATATAATATAATATAATATAACATAATATAATATAATATAATATAATATAATATAATATAATAGCAACTGTGACACGCTTCTCTTCCACCTACTGTTATGTGGCAATACTCTTGGAAATCATAGATAAAATCCAACATTGCATTCAACTATTAAACTGTTTATGTCAAAATCAAACATATCAAATAAACACAATTCTTAAATTAATGTGCTAAAAGTGTTTGAGTAGTCACATATAAACATATAAATTATCCGTAGACCATCCTGCAAGTGAGTGTAACAAACGATAAAAACTATGGTCTTCTACCGTCATCCAATGAAAGAAATGCTCCAATGTAAACGCGATCCCGTACAAAATGTCCACTCAATGTGTCATACTGGTGACAGCTGGGACTGACCGCAGCTTGACCCCAGCTTGCCACAGCATGTTAAATAAAAATGAGTCATCCTCCTTTAATGCTTGGACTCTTGTTTGCTTGCTGCAATGTTTGTATCATAAATGAACGTCAGCGCCGTGTCACTTGTGCACCTAGATGAAAGTAATAAACAAAATTTCAACGTGAAAAACACCATCACTTTGTGGGAAATCTGTGCCAGCGGCAGCAATATCCGTCTAAAAAAACAGGTTTGCCTTTTATCACATGATAACAGGAAGCCCATAATTGAATGAAAATAAATGATGCCTCTGAGGAGCGACTGGCGCAACACTAGTGAGGGAATTGCATCATGAATTATAGCCCCTCATATTAAGACATCATTAAATCCTCCCCTGTGGTGATGCAGAACTCATAAAGTGCTAAGAAATATGAGCCTTGGTGACAAATTACAGGCTCATCTTAACAGAGCGTTCTCTTTCTGCAGTTCCTGTCGCGCATGTTGACCTGATTCATCCACGCAAACATTCACACCAACTGCTTCTCACTCGGACACATGATTCCCATGACTTCCTCTTCTGTTATGATTCCTGCGGTACACATGTTTGGGTTCAACCGCCAACCCTGGGTCTTAAAATACAACATCATCAGTTACCACAACGTTGAACTGAAGACCTGCTGGATTACTAAATAGTGTTCCCACGGAAATGTGACATGAGAAAGGCAGAAGAATATGAGTGTTTGAAATGTTATGACTGATGATTTTTGGATGAGTCGCATATGGTATCAATATGCAGGAAGTGTGCAGGAAGATATGTGACCTTTTGCCTCGGTGTAGCTGGAGTAATGCAGTTTGGTAAAATAACATTTTTAAAAATAACACGACATTTAACGACTGTTTTGTTTGAACTGCTCCACTTACATTTTGTTCTGAAATAATCACAATAATATCTCAACAATAAGACACGAATGCCAATTTAGCACCACAAGCTTGTAAAACAACATTTCCTTGACACATAATGGGTCTTTTTTTGATTATATGGGAAATTAAAATTAAAATTAAAATTAAAATTAAAATATGAGGAGTATTTTATCTGTTAAAATTAGGATTTAAATCACATCTAATAATGCAGAATAAATTAACTTAAAATAAACATTTCTTTCACACAGGATGGATCTTTTCTTGTTAAGTTACACGGGATATTCCTCTTTAAATAAAAATAAAAATAAAAATAAAAATAAAAATACTAGTTTTCTAGTTATATTGGGTAACAATAATTTTTTGCTTATTATTAAATGATAATAATCAGTAATTACAGTGTTAGCAAAATTATAGTCAAGAATAACAAGACGATATATTATGATTAATTACAGGCTAATATATTGCTAATACACCTATAAATAAGTAGGTTATCTGTGGTTATACATGCTACCTAATCTAAAGTGTAAACCTTTTGTCTTGGCTAGCAAACACAAGTTTGCAATTTATATAATTTGATCCCACACCGATCATAGAAATATGTATGTTTTGAGGCTTAAAATGCAAACTTTAAATGATTTTACATTTCTCATTTCCTACATTACACACTTCTTTCTTCCTTCCAGGGTCAGTCACAGTTGTCTATTCAACTTCAAATGAATTAAGACTCGCTTTTACAGTCATCATCTGCGGCGTGTGGATGCAGCCTCGGTGTAAATCCTCTCTGCCGTCTACTATCGAAGCCTCCGGGGAGCCATATTTATTTCTTCCTCCTCGGACCATTCAAACCGATTTACACCTTTGACACCGCAGCTGATAAAACTTTACAAGCAGCTTTCAGCCCAAGTTCCCACAGCTGTCTCCCCCAGGCAACTCCCCAGTCACTCCCCGCGCTGTATTTTTTCATCTCATTTATCCAGCCTACAACTCAATGAGAGCTTTTTAAAGCGGATCATGTATCTGGAAAAGGCTGGTGGACTTAGAGGCAATTAAAGACCAAAGCGAGCGCGCCACATCCCAGACATGCTGGGATTATCAAGTCAGGCTTGCCGAGGCCCACGGCAGCGCCTGGGTCATACTAATAAGTTGAACTCATAGCTGGTGATGAATAGAGCGATTTTAATTGAATGTTGGGTCACTCATTATGGATTGAGAAGAATGCCTCATGCACGCTGGGGTACATGATACTTCCTCCCTCACGGGTTGATGTGGTGCATGATAATTGAATTAGCTTGGATTTAATGGGAGCAGAAGGAAGATCCTGTTTAATTTGCTTCGTCCTGTCCGTCATTTGCCTCTCTTTGCATCAGCACCCGAGCTCGATATAAATTCCTCTTTCCACATCAGTCGCTGTCGGTGGCGTCAGTGTCAGGCTGGATGTTGAAATTTAAGTATTGAGGTTTATATTTTATATGAGGTATAAGCAACTGACATTTCACAAGGCCTATGAGTCTTCTTGACAGTCCCTGAAGGACTACGACCATTACAAGAAGCTAGCAGCGTGACCTTGGAGTTGGCAGAACGGCCCCTCGAAAAAGCTTCAACCTGTTACCACCACTTCCAGTAGAGAGAAGTAAGAGGGGCTACAACCTCTATCTATGGATGTTAGAAATGCGGCACCACCAGTAAGAATATTTTTTTTTTACCTTGGAAAAGTTGTAAAAATGTTGAGTTGAGAAACAAAAGAAGAGGATAAAATAAGGAGATATCTGGTGAAGACGGCAGCAAGAAGCTGTTTTAGGTGGATATTGGGGGCAAAAGCAAACCCTTTTCAGAGGCAGAACTTGTTCCAATGGACACATTCAGAGTGTGTAAGCAGTGATGGCGTATAAATGGGTGCGCATTTTGGCAATGGAAGAATGGCGGTGCTCAGATGCTGGTCAAGCTACATGAGAGCGCAGCCTGAAAAAAAAAATCTCAAATTGTATCTGCAAAAAGGATCCCAGACCAGAACAGTATGAGTGGCTGTCCTACTGAATCTCATTGGGACCAGTTCTAACAACCAACCATGCCAAAACATTTTTAGCGCTGATTTATTTTTCCGAGTGAACACTTATTTCCAGCAGATTTCAGACGAATATGTTGAAATCTGAAAAAACTTAGATGTATACATCGTGAAGTTTGGAGAGACGCAAGCTGGTACGAAAACAGTGTTATTTAAGGAAACTTTAGTTACTAAATTGCGCACAAAAAAGAGACGGAAATAAGAAGTATATTTGGAGGAAATTGGCAGATCCCTCATTTTATGGACTGTTCGGATTTTCCGTTATCTATGGTTGTTCTATTTGTGTGAAATTAGAGAGACAAAAGCAAATCATCCATCCTCCTGATAACATTTATCACTGGGACAAATGTCCTTGAAACCAACTGCGTCCTTGCCAGTAGGCGCGAGCTGTATATCTGTCCCCATCCCCTGTCCAAGATCTGTTGCAATGCATTATGGGACTTGTAGTCAGAGGGGCAGAGGTTTGTTAGCCATACCTGTCATGAAGAAGCCTCTAATAGTCAACACACTGACTTTCCCTTTAAGTATTTCTTTGAAACAAATGACCCTGTAATGTGAGTGTCATGCTAGCTCTGGTTAGCTGAACCACTATTTTAGCTTCCAGGGTCAATTGCGGGACATTTCCCGATGTCAAAGCACAGCAAATTAAATGAATACACATGCCAATGAATACGAGTTGGTTTATGAATCCAGGATTCAACTGCTTAATGATGGACTTGCCATGAGCTCTTTAGCAAGGCAAAAAAAAAATCTAAGCACTGACTAGCCCTTTCCATATCAAAGATTCGTCTGGTTGCCAGATGATAACGATGTTTGAGCTAATTGCCATATACTTAAATGCACCAAAGCTGAACTTAAAAGGAACCAAAGTAAATGCAATTTTTTGATTCCGGGACCTTTTAATGTTTGACCAATTAGAGAGCCCACTGGTCTCGGGGGAAATTCTTAGCTCATGAATTCTAATGATGTAAAAAGAACGGCAGCCTTTTTTATCCAATCAAAACCCCATGCTTCTCTGAAGGGGCTTCAATTAAGAATCCTGCGGGGAACCAGGACCCCAATCGGGAATTATGACCACCGACAGCACGTGGATGAGGAGGAATTTACCAAAGATAACAAAAGTATCAACAAATGGAGTTTCATTCTCCGGGGAGAGTTTCCTGGCGTTCGAGCACAATTTTAATTATATGTTTAATTTTGCACCGTTTCAGCGACAACAGAATTGGACTGTTCAATTATTCATAGCAGCTGCCTTTCTTCTCGCTCATTTATTTTGAGAGAAAACCAGCTTTAAAAACAATAACAGGCAAAGTAAAGATGAGTGTTTTTCCACAACAGTGACTGGATTTAACTAATTTATTATGGATTCGCCCCAGGCTTTGTTTTAATGGGGTTTGTGGAACACAAACCAGGACTCTTTACATACTGAAGTGATTATTGCAGTAATATCTTAATATACCTATGATGGCAAGCAGAGGTCAATATTAAACATAAGTGTTTTGGGTTTTTTTTCCTTTCCGGGGCTCAATAGACAGAAATTTTAAATCTCAATTAATGGCACTAGAGCTGAGTAAACGCATGCTTAACAGTAAATGCATCACACATTTTATATCTCTTCTGTAGGTAACATACATGTTTGCGTGAGAAAAGCATTATTGATCGTTTAAGTTACATTTAGAACAGATACAAATAAAGGTGTGATTCATTTGCCATCAATCACGAGTTAACTCGGCTTTTGAAATTTATTCCAATGACAGAAAGTAATTATTTTCTTATTTATATTTATTTATTTGTTTTTTGTGTCAAAGTGTTATAGAAATAACAAAAACATAATTATACTGTAGAAAGAATTCAGATTGAGGTGTGATTGTTAAATACACAGAATCCATCAGATTTGAGGCACACAGCATGGAGTCTAAATACAAACTGTGTGGAGCATTAATGTCAGCAATTCTGTTTATTGGACAATGCAGGGACAGTAATAAAACATGAGGCCAAAGACGGCGGATAAACGTCGAACAATTAAAAAAAAAAAACATTGATGGTCCTCACAGTCAATCTTAGGCAGAACTGTGAGTTTATCTCAATTCTCACTGTTGCTGCACCACAGATATGCACACGTCCCTCACACGTAGATAGAGCAGCCAAACATGCTGTGCCTCTGGAACACAAACCTCAGTTTTCTCCAGTTAATAATCCATGAAGCTGATCAATATATGAATGAGCAGGTGAATCAGAGATTTAGAAAAGTTTCAACAGTTGACTTTCTTCTTGATTTTTTATTTCGCTTCAGTGAAACTTCTCATGCGGGATTTATTGATCTGTTTGTTGTGGCAAGGTGAACGGGTTTGCTGCACGAATACTTAAGGGCACCTTCTGCCTGGGCCTTTTTAAAAACAAGCCCCTCTCCCTGACATCCTTGCTACCACTTCAAATACCAAAAAAGAAGACATTCGTCGTCATTTATGTCATGATGACGATCAAGGCGTCGTGTTGACAGATGATTTTTCAGATTCCATCTGAATAAAAAAGGGAGGAGGCGAGGTGACAAAGGGAAATCTGCCATAAAAACACACACACGAGTACCAGGATGTAGAACCAATGCTGTAATCATAAACCGCCTCGATCTCAGGAATAATTCAATTGTCCACGTGCAATCAGCCTCGGAGATCTCTGCGTTGGTCATAACCGAATTAGGCTTCAAACCTGACGTGGCCTCAGCATGGAACCATCAGCCACACAGCTCGTGTTAAGATCATCTCTTCAGATTTTATCAGACATTCTCACTCATTTTTCTGATCTAAAATATCCCACTGAGCAAAATGATCCATGCTTGGTTAACAACTATATCTACAAGAAGAGCTTCATGTCTGTGTTGTTTTATATCCGCGTGTGAAGATAACATTACTTGATATGCGTATGATATTCTTAGTAAAAGCACTTTAAATCTCTGTCTAAACAGATGGTAAGGAACTAGATGTTGAGGGGGGGAGAATATGTAGGTATTTTTTTAAGATGCAAATGTATGTTCTGCCTGCATCTCCTTAAACTCATGAAGACAATGTAGTCTGACGTGTTTCTTGTTACTACCTAAGAGACAGACCACGCACAGATGTTTGGAATACGCTGTTGAAAATGTATTGTTCCACAGTGATTTAGTGTTTACGTTGCTTCGCTGGTCGGGACGCGACTGCCACTCACAGGCGAGAGCGAGTAACTGCATGTAGCGTAGCTTGAACTCGGGTAGAACCCATTCGCTTAACTTTTGATTTATCTAATTGTTGAGTAAACATCTCCAGTAAGTAACCAGTGAGTCACTCTGTCGGTGGTCATAATGTTTACGACCCAGTCTGCGTGCCGAGCGTGCCCTCCTTTCTTAACCAATCAGCGGCCGGATAAACAGTCGGTGACGTCATTGTTATTGTGGGACTGGGAGACCCAGCCGCACAGAGATTTCGACGCCGTTTCACGACCGTTTAAACCAGAAAGAATTGTTCAAGAGAAGATATTCGAAGGACCAAGTCGACGCCATGTCGATACCAAAGGAGTTTTCACCAGCAAACAGCCTACAAGGTATTTTGTTTTTGTTTCAAAGGACATTTTCGCGCTGGTGCTAATGCTAACTTGGGGGCGCTCATCACATTGTGCAACTCTTGTTATGCCTGTGGTTAAATATTACACGAAGCATCGTGTTCGAAAATAAAGTCACCAGTCATGACGGTTGCCAAGTGCTCTGTGTTCCATAGAGTGTTAAAGAAAAACAACTCAAAGCAGACTTTTGTCTATATTCTGAAATATGTTCCTGTTTTCATGACTAGCAGCTCAAATAATACACATTTCCCTCGGTGTTTATTCGTGAAGGCTCCTGGGTGGAATTGCACTTCGATGGTTCTGGCCGTTCTAGCCACCATGGAAGTCAGGAGCTGATCCCAGGGTCCACTCAGGAGGATGACGTGGAGAAAATGCTGCTGGACGCACAACACGAGTCTGGCCGCAGCAGCTCCAGAGGGAGCTCTCAGTGCAACAGGTAAAATGGAGGACGACAACTGCTGACTGTCCATGAACGTGTATAAAGTTTGTTAAACGTTGCCGTCATTCTTCTCAACAGCCCTGGTAGAGCACAGACACCCCTGCTTGTGTGGAGAGGCTCAGAGGGGAACAGCTCTCAGGTACCTTGGCAAGTCATCTTATAGAACTGTTAAATGCAGACAGCCATATGTGGCAATAAAGTCAACGTGGTCATGGTATTTTGATACCCGAAGGTTCTGAAATAACATATCTTAACCGCGAACGACTGAGTCATTTTATTGTTCATCCATGATTTTTTATTGTCTATGCATTATCCCAAAAAACGAAAACTATAAAAACAGAGTGTTGTCTTGAAGCCAATATGGTTTTTATCTTACACTTTACTAGTTAAAAAAAGATAGGTTATTCATATCACTGTACGCACCAATTCATATAATTTTATCATAACATGGACTGGCTTACATGATTGTATCACAAGAAGAAAGGATGCAACCCCTCAGACAAACGTCTGTGGAAATACTGGTGCACCAAAAGCCACCTGGAGAATGTCACTCCAGGACCCAAGAAGCTGCACCAAAACCACAGTCCCTTAAAATCTTTCAGAAAATGGTGCGAGTCTATTGGAAAGCATTGTGTTGTGAGCTGAATATTGTATTATGAGATTAGTGTATCGCTACAGCCCTAATCTTGAGCTAAATAATACAAAGATTTCGAGGCAATGTGTTATAATTCCAAGTTTAAGATCATTAATATGTATTATTTTTCATAATCTGTTTTAACATTACATCTCAAAATTGAATGATGAATGAGGAAAATTTTTTTTTTTGCTTGCCCACTTTATGTTGTCCACATTTTCTTGTAGTCATATCCCTACTTGTCGATACTATTCACCACTTTTGTGTAACAACGTTGTCCTTATCTACTTGCTCAAACACTGTAAAGTGTAGGCACGGACAAAGACAGATGTTGACAATAGTGTTGGCTTAGCAGGTGCGGTCCGTTTGTTTTGAAGACTCATCTGTTGACAGGAACGGATTGTGCTGCTCGACACTAACTCTTAAGTATATAACAACAAGGCAGTCAAAGTACTGTTGGCTTAGTACTGATTGGTTCCACTTGAAATAGACGGGATATGAGATGGTAACAATCTGCTGGATTTATGAATGCGTGACACATGTCATGAGCTCGACTACTGCAGCCTCTTTAGGTTGAGCTCCATTTACTTTCAATTACTTACAACATGTGCATATATTTGTTGTCATTGCTACGATGTATTGATACCTAAGTGATACCATAAGTGTGAGGCAGCAAGTGTCATTCGTCTCCATGGCGACAGGATACGCCCATGACATTGATTTATTTACTGTTTCTTTCCTGATATGTGTTGTTTTGGTTTTAGGCTCTAACCTTTTGCCTTTCGTCGCTCCTCTCTGTGAGGACCTGATTGGCTTTATTGATCGATCAGATCCGTTCGGGCAGCAACTAATGACATCTCATTTACTATTTATAGTCGGAGGAAGACTTCCAAGAAAGGAGACGGGAGGTCGAGCTGTTGATGAAGAGAAACGCAGACTGGATCTGGGACTGGTCCAGTCGACCCGAGAACAACCCACCAAAGTGAGACGCCTTCATTTTATTACATTATTACTGTGGTTCATGTCACTGGTTTATGTGTGTGTGGGTGTGCGTGTATGACTTAATACAAAGCAAATTTTACAAACAACGAATGACTGTTGTTTGACTGTGTCCTCCTTCACTCATTAGTTTGAATCCATTCACAATAATGAAAGATTGATGTTTGGCTCCGCAGGGAGTTCCTGCTGAAGCACCGCAAGCGCTCAACCTCTCTCAGCATCCGAAACACCAGCGTCATGAAGAAGGGAGGCGTCCTCTCCGCTGACTTCCTGAAAATCTTCCTGCCCTCATTAATCATTTCTCACCTTCTGGCTGTTGGACTGGGGTAAGCTGCTTCTGTCGCCCGGCGCCGACCACCTTTCCAGCCCTGGAAACACTTTAGGAGGATTGAAAACGTAGCTGTGAATTAGGAATAGGATTTAAGGGTGTAAGATCTTGATGCCAATAGGAAGCAAATGTTTGGAACTTTGAAGTTTGACAGACTCAACCCTGAAACCGGAGTGAAAACAGTACTATAAAGTAAATTTGGGGGAAAGACACAACTTCATTAGGGGGTAAAATGGGTTTTTAGTGGTGAGATAAAAAGAGTAAACATTACTGGAAAATAGTGGCATATCATCTTAAGACAGAGAAATATAAAAAAAACATATTTACAGGCTCAAAATAAAAAGGAGAAAGGAAAAGAAATAGGAAACCAATTTAAATAATTAGTTTCTATTTTGCTTTTATTTTTTTCAAATGTCAGGAGCAGGCTCTGACCCTTAATTGCACCAACACAACATGAATAATTTAGTATTTGTCTCCCGCACTTATTAAAAGAGCTGTCAATCAGGAGGGGGAGTCTCCGCCAAAAGCCGCTCCTGTTGTGATTTGCACTGGTCCAGAGAGACCTGGGGGCTTAAAATGGAATGTTATGCTATTTATAAGTCCAGGAGAAAAAACCCGCCAGCTCACGGAGCAAAGAGGGATAGTCGGGATTTAGAGGAGACGGGCGCGAGAAACCTTGATGCTGAAGATGGGATGATCATCTGAAGCTTGTTTCTCTCTCAAAAGCGAAGTTTTAAATTGTAAACATCTGGATAGACATGGAACGTGCGTGCGCCATCATCTACTTTGAATCTGTGCTTGTTATGTCTCTGATTATTAATGATGCTAACACAGCTGTTTATGCGCAACTCTCTCTTCTCTCCAGGATTTATATCGGGAAGCGTGTGACCTCACACCACACCTTCTAAGAAGGTGGCGATGTCGCTGTGACCATCGAAGCGTGCCTTAACGCGGGACGCAGATCAGACCCACACGACCGGATCCTCAACATGGACCTTCTCGATCAGCGTTTTCTACACAGCAGTGACTTGTATGTCGCTTCTTTAATCCGCACATTTCAGAGCTGGTGTTGCCTCTACTGAGTCTTTGTTTTTGTAATTGTACTAGTGTATGAACAATCAACACTTTTTTTGTTAAGATGATTCAAGATAATGTGAAAATGTCTTCTGTTGATCCAAAATAAAAGCTTTTGACATGCACACGGTCCATTAAGGAGGAAGGAAAAGGAGCGAGATATAGATGAACACAATTCAAATTTTATTGAACTTTGGTCAAAAATAATCAAACAAGTGAATACATTGCCACCATGTTGGGAACCAATGGACAAAGACAATGTGTTTCGGTTTGCTATTTAATGGTCGTTTTCTTTTCTGCATTCACAACTACGGAAATAATATCCAAAAGTGTTATGCCTAATGGATGAATAAGGGCACATGTCTGAATGTCCTTGGTGATTTTTTCCGGAGGCACTCTCTCACATAAACTGTATGGTGTGCAATTATTCCTCCTTAATGTGTAATTCTTTAATAGACAGCCACGTGTAGCAGCAGTATACGAGGACTCTAGAAAATAGGATTTACAAATAATGCACATGAGGTTTGGGGACATAAATTGTAGCTGTTAGAAGTAGGAATTAAGGCTGCAGATTCCCTTAGTCCTGCGCTCCATTTTCCAACCTGCGTTCTTACAAAAAAAAAAAAAAAAAAAGGAAAGTGAAACGTCCCAACAGTGTGTCCTGGAATGGGACAGGATTGCTTGAGCTCCGCTTGACAGACAGTGGTGTGACTGGACATTTTCTCCACCTCTCTACAACGTAAAACATGCAAAGCAATACTTCTAAAATTTAAAAACACATCTGTAGTTTTAGTTTCTTTTATTATGTGGATGACAAGGTGTACTTGAGTAGATACAGTCAGTGAAATTATGTCACCGGGAGGGGAGGATTTAGGAAAGGGGTGGGTGGGGAAAGTAACAGAGGATGGAGGGAGAGAAAAAAGAAGTCCACTTCTCAATTTCACAGCCTCTTCCACCAGTTGAATCCATGGCCAGAGGGGGAATGTTGCGGGTGCTTTTTGGCCAGTAATCCGGGCTTCGATAGCTTTAAAAAATTTGACAAGACGTCAATTTTTCAGGGGGGTGGGTGGGAGGGGCTTTTAAAGAGTTCTGAAATGAAGGCTTAAAAATGTCAACACAAACACCAACGTTCAGAGTTCGACCTCGAGGGAGTGCCAAGTCCGTCAATTGGACCCAGATCGTACTTTCTGGGTCATGTAGGGGCGCGTTGATTGCCCTTGATGCCAAAAGGCAAAAACAACCTAAAATTAAAACAGGCCCGTGGATCGACCTCCTGTGGCAAAAAAAGTAGACACGTGCTTTCGAATTCTTCACCAGGAGGACAACAAGGCTGTTTTCTTCTTATACAGATAGACAAGTAGTAGGCTTAACTACACAGGTACGGTAAAAGCCCTATCCTCTGAGCCCCCAGATCTTCTAGTTGATTTTGTCCTGGAAAATGTACAAGTTGTTGGTGGCTGCCACGGCTATCACGTTATCTTTGGGGTGCCAGGCAGTGTGGAGGATCTTCTTGTTGAAGTCCAGGCTGTCCACGCTGATTTCGTCCTTCTTCCTCTTGCCGCCGGTGGACACCTTGCGGGGCTTGAGCGTGGCCCGGGGTTTGCTGCTCTCCCGGGAGGCCTCCAGTGTGATGTCCCGCCTGGTGTTGCGGTCGAACATTCGGAAGAAGTTGTTGTAGGAGCCGGTCATGATGGCACTGCGGTGGGAAGGGAGGTCTGAAATCACCTGACCACGACTTGGCTGAATGACACGATTCTGATGAGCTGCACTCACCTGTCACTGCCATTCCAGCAGCACTCGAACTTGTCAAATATGCAGTCGTTCTCATAGAGGGAGCAGAGCTTGCTTCGAAGGTACTCGTGGACCTAAACCAGAAGACCAAGCATGTGTTTCAGTATCACTCGGGACCTCCACTTAAAACATTATATTAGTGGTGGGACTTTAACAAGTTAATTACGATCAACTTAATTTAACAGTTTGATCTCCAGATAACACAGAACCTTTGTAAGTGCATGAGTTCCTGGTCCACTCATCACAGTGATGCACAAGACACGTGGCAGCTAGGATGATAACAACAACAACAAACATGGAGGAATCCCTGAACAAAAGCAAACAAAAGCATCTGTTTTTCAAATCAAATTCCACCCCTAATAGATATATATCATATATGATATCTCTAGAGAGAGAGAGAGAGACAGACAGACAGACAGACAGACAGACAGACAGACAGACAGACAGACAGACAGACAGACAGACAGACAGACAGACAGACAGACAGACAGACAGACAGACAGACACAGACAGACAGACAGAGAGAGAGGTAATGTTTCAAGGGTTTGTTTATTTTGCTTTTTCTGAAAACCAGTTGGTTGTTCATGTCTTCTTTTGGATCGGTACCAGGAGCCTAAAAGCTTCAGGGGCTAAAGTGCATCTACACATGAGGTCTATCACAAGATTCATTCCAGGGTTTATCTATAACAGAGCAAGCTTATTACGTTTTGATTTTATTATTGCTCATAATATTACACAAAATCGCAAAATCCTATACGCAAAATCAGGCACATTTGTGACATTCTATTGGCCATAAACATCAAGTGTCTTGGTTTAAAACCGTCACTCAGTTTAGGCCACTTGTCCAAAGCTTTACGCCTTCACTGAGCCAGAACGCTGACTTGCTGTTGCCACACACCTGATACGTCTCCACTGGCCTGTTCTCCATGTTGAGGTCCCAAACTTTAACCGAGAGGTAGTCACGTGTCATCATGTAGCGCCCGCTGTGACTAAACTTCACGTCCGAGATGGAGGAGATGATCTCCGAGAAGAAGGATCGGCTGCTGGGATCCTCGGGCTCCTCAAAGACTGTAGAGGAAACGGACGTTGTTTCATGAAACCTCTCGAGAAGAAACAAACCAAACAAGAAGTGACTTCAGCTAAAGTTTAAACCACTTTAGATATCTTTGACGACTCAGCATAAACTTCACACTATCCTGTCTCCATGTCACCGACCCCGTCTCAGCTGAAGCTCACCCAAGAGCCCCTCGAGACCACAAACATCTCAACTCAAACAAGCTTTTGAAATGTCCACTTAATCTGGACATAGTCCCCACAGTTAATCAATAGATTCCTCTCTAACTGCCACCAGACTAAAGAAAAACACTAAAACAGTCTCCTTTCGAACAAGGACAGCTCAGCAGATCATAAAGTGAAGCCTCTGGCTTTGCCCTTTTTGAACAAAGTATTCAGTAAAACACGTGCGGATACTCACACTTTGAGTGCCGGTCGCAGAGCGCCGCTGCTCGCATGTCACACAGGCGGATGGTGCCTTTGCTACTGCTGTACACAAATACATTGCATTGATGTGGATGGCACTCAGCTGCTGTGATTACTTCTGTCAGCTCCTCCATGTTGGCGGGCTTTATGTCTACAATATCTGAAGTCACAAGGTCAAGGGCCATGCAGCTTCATCCTCCATTTGCCAAGCACTCACAAAGCATTTGTCCAAAGCTTGTTTTTTTTTGTCAAAAGGATACTGAAACTTCTGTCTGTGATTTCCAAGTGCCATAGATTTATTCTTAGGTCGTCTGCAGAGAGGTACGTTTCATGATCGCTATTTACAGAAATGGAATTTATGTGATACGTGTGTGCATTTGCAAAGATCCTCCTTGGGCTCGCTTCTACCATGAGATCCATTGGCATCAGTACTGGTACCTGAAAGACACACACAAAGTCCATTTCAGACTGTGTTTTAAAGAACTTGAATCAATAGATACTTACCCGTAAAGAGGTGATTCTAAAAGGATCTCTGAGTCGACCATCTTCATCTTTCAGGTTGTATCCTTCTGCCCGTTTATCTCTTTCACTGATTTTCCACAATTTGATAGTTTTATCTGGAAAAAACAAGCGCTTTAACATCACATTTCTAATTCCAAAACGCTCAAGTAGACGTCTCACCATTTGTTGAAAGTAGAAAGTGTGCAGCGTTGTGTTGGGGTAGCCATCTTATTTTATTTATTTTTTCCTCGATTTCTAAACTTTTCAAATAGTCAAACTCTGGCTCGTGACTCTGAAAAGTGCTATAGACGTTGTACTCCCCACGCAAGTGTGGACGATTCTTCGACTGAAAGCAGAGATACAGAAACAGTCAGCGAGCCTGTGGAGCCAGTATAAAGGAGGCGCCCGCGTGTGTGGGGGTACTGACCTCCTGTTCATGTTGAAATATCACTACTCTGCCGCCTTTGTCTCCAGTGGCAAGCAGTTCTCCAGAATAGTTGAATTCAACCGTTGAAATGATGTCAGCTGCAAACAGACACGACAATCAGTGACTCACATCAGACAGTAGCATGCACTGACAACAGGGGGCTATATTTAGTTCTTGATACAAGTTTAGTATCTGTCTCTTCTCACGAATTCCACCAGTATCGCTGTGATCCTGATCGTATATTCATATCCACTATGCACAATCTAATTCTACAGTCATAAGCATGTATTTGGTAGGCCGCCCTTTGCCATGAAGGGAACTCAAGGGAACTAGGGCCACTGTCAAAGGCGGCCAAGATCAAAGGACACGTCTGTGTGGACTCAGCCAACCTGCTCTCAAAAATTATACTGGTTGAAAGTTCCACCATGTCAAAACTGGACCATGTGGCTGGTATTAACAGGGGTTTTATCTCATGAGTGCAGTTCTAGTGAACTAAAACAAACTGTCCACTCCATCAGCAAAATTTCCCAAGTAATTTAAAAAATATAATTACCAACACAAGCTAATAAGATCAGATCAGAGAACAAAATATATGAAAATGTAGATCTCATTTCAAGGCCATTTCTCTTTAAGTAATAACAATTAGAAAAGCAACTATGGACTGCGTGTTTTGCCTAATATTGAGCAATAGAAGCCATTTTGACACAGTTTTGATGCATACACAGAATATAAACAGCTGAGTTAGTGCAGCTTTTACACTACACAAAAGCATGAACATCAAACCATCTGGTGAGGTCTGTTACACAGTATATATTTTCTATAGGGGAGTAAAAATGTAATTTAATTCAGACCAACATGTTTGTATAAAAACTGGGAAAATCTGGGACCATTAGGCCATACAGGACTACCTGGAGTACTAGTGTTAAAAGTTGTTTCGCGACTTCATATTTGAATTGTATTTGCCCACTAAGTGGCATTAAAGGTCCTTTGATGTATCCAATATGAAATGGTCCCACACTTTCGACATTTTGAGTAACGATGTACCCGTAACCTCAGAGTGATGACCTCAGAACAAGCCCACTCATTAACCTGTCGTGACTTAATTTAATAGTTGATGATAGTCAAAATATGTCGACTCTTCGCTGCAGCCCCACATTCAATTTTGGTTCTTATGAATCACAGCAGGGATCACACAGAGCAGAGTTGTTTAGCAGCCAGTTACACTCAGCACAAGAGTCGTGATGGTTCTCACTAAGTGGTCAAATGTGTAGCTTCATTTTATTCACTAAAATGATGCACCTCTCTCACATGACTTAACAGCGCGACTACTTAGCAAGCCACTCTGAGTCGGCTCAAACATGATTGTGTCTTTCATTTCTTACAACAAAGGCTATGGCTCATGCATACTTCCACAGAAGACAGGTGTGATCACCATCTTGAAAACAAGAACTGCTCGGAAACAAGTGATTTAATGTATGTGCCATTTCAGTCTTGGGGTTTTTGAGTTCTCTTATTTGGAAGTATGAACATGAACCAATATTCTTGTTTCTTGATCTCTAAATGACAAGTTACCAGTTTTGCAAGGGTCACTGTTGTACATGCAAAAAGATAGAATACTGCTGTCTGTCAGTGTCTCTGCTCCTCAAAAATAATAATAATAAAAAAAAGGAAACTCAAAATTGATCAGCAGTATAAGAATTGTATCTTTGTAG